>NC_025997.2:14054792-14137572 GCF_000442705.2 Elaeis guineensis
TTTGGAAAAATCTAATAAACCTCCTGGTGATTATTTTCCCATTCAATCCTGTTGGTTGGCATTGATGAGAAATGCTTAATAATGTTTCATGTACACCATTGTCATCCCTTGCACAAACCAATATCTGTCCTCTACGCTCTTTAAAATGTAAGTTAGAATCATGGGAACATGAGAGCTATTAATCTTAATTATGAAGATGCCCTTTGTTCATAGTTCTATCTTCTTATAACAGGCTAATTACCTCATTTCTCTTTGCAGTTGCTTCTCATATTTTAATATCTCTGGACTGATTCTGTGTAAGAATTACAGTGTTTTTATTGCTTTTACATTTGCCTTTTGCCTTTTGATCATGATATGTTTTGATTTAGGAAGGGACTTGAGATTTCTCTAGCCCAACTGCTTCAACTTCATAAACATACCAAAATTTACCTGAAGACATATAGGCTAGAGAAATAAATGATCACTTTTAAATTTTGACGTATTCAATAATATATTTCCATGTCTAAATGTGGTTTTGAATATCTTGACTTCAGAGACCTAGTGCCAAGGAGCTTCTCAAGCATCGTTTTATCAGAAATGCTCGAAAAAGTCTAAGGCTCTTGGAGAGAATAAGGTCCACGCTATTCATTCTGTAACCATCTACTTATAGCTACTAGTCACTATTTTCTGTTAAAATAGTAACATTTTTTACTTGACATTTTCTACATACTTTGACACTACTTGTTTTGCACCTATTATCTTTTAATGCTGATTTGCTAACAGAGAGTGCCCAAAGCTTAATCTAAAGGAAGGTATGGAAACCCAGAGAAGTGGTCAACAAGTTTATGAGGGCGGAATAAGAACCATCAGAGTGGTGAGGGATATGAGAGATGAAGGAACAGGCACTGTCAGAGTGGTCAGAGATGCAAGGGATGAAGGAACAGGCACCATCAGAGTGATGAGGGATGCAAGAGAGGAAAATGCTCATTCCTGGTATTCTATTTAAGAATTCGGTGTACTTTCCTTCTCTTCTATTAGTTCATCTTTCACTTGCTCCTTACATTGCTAGTCATTGAAGGTCCTAAGAACTGCTAGTTGGTATGTTAGCGTGGTTGGATCACAGGCTACAGGGACTGTCTGCAGTGCTATTAAGCCACCGCTAGTTGCTATGATGAGAGAAAAAGGATCTGATGCTTCCTACAGTCCTAATATGACAAGAAAGACAGCAGATGGAGAAAATCCTTGGATGCGTGCATCAGGAAATGCATTTGATGCATCAACTACTGGAACGATATTGTGGAAAGAATCTGAAAGTGAACAGGATCCTAGAAGACTGGAAAGTTCTTTAGAAGATGTAGATTTCTTATTCCTGAAAATTAAGCTTTGTACTTCAGAATAATGTGCTGATATTAACCATGTAGTTGTGCTTTTTATCCAGGGTTATGTTTCAATAAGTGGATCAGGAACCACTATTGTACATTGTCTAGGAGAGAGTCAGATGCATGCAGCATATGGAGGTGAAACTAAGGTGAAAGTCTCTATTTGTGAATTGAGGATGACATATGGAGTATATGAATGTCTCTGGTTTGTTAGCGAGATTGCATATGATATCAACCTTTTTTCCTTTATTATTAGCCTGTGGGCAGATACTCTTCTTTTGAAGATATGTCTACCAGTGGCACTGTTGTTCTTCATGACCACCGTGATGAATCTGAGACCCCCGAATTTCAAAGTCTAGGTTTGGAATCCAAGAAAAAGGATCGAGTGTCTCATGTGAAGATAGTGCAACCAACCTTGCAGAGGTGATGATGGATATCCAGCCACTGCTCGCATCCACACATATAAATGTTGTTTTATTGTTATACCATTGCTTCATGCATGAGATCTTCCCATGGATTAATTTCAGGCAAAAGCTGCATTGCAAAGGGGATTAAGAAGAGGAAATGCTCAGGGAAGACCTGTGCCGGGCAAACATAACAAGGATGCACTTGAAACTAAGATGGCAGAACAGTCAAGTAACTTTGAATCTTCTAGGTAGATACTGCTTTTGTTGCAAATTAATGTCTAAATTACTTCTAAACATTCACAGACGGAAATGTTCAATTTTGTCTGGATATGTTTTCTCAGAGATCGTAGTGAGAGTATTGATGTACCAAAGCTACATAGTAAATCACGTCAATTAAGTGATGTGCAAGCCAGCACCTGGGCTTCTGCAGCAGCAGCTTCTCCTGCAATGTCATTGTTAATCATCCCTTCATTGAAAGAGGTAGGAGAAACAAGCTATATATATATATATATATAATATATATATATATATATATATATATATATATATATTATTTTTCTACAATTTTATTTCAACAATTATGGTTTCACTATCATGCTGGCAGAAAACCTTGACTGGACGACTGATAAATTGCTGTAGCAACTAAAATCTAAGCAAAATACTAGTTCCAGCTTGTCAGAACTAATTTGTACATATAAATGTTATATGAATAGAATTAATGTGCCATTCAGCAAACATGACAGCATGATACATATCATGCTAGTGCCTTGCCAGCAAGCAGCACAGGCACGGGCATGTACTTGTGCTAGTGCATGCCAAGCACTCCATGGCATAGTGTGCATGTGCTATTGCTAGGTGTACCGTGCCAGATCTAGGCCACCACCACTGGCATATGATGCCTTGATCCATGAGATTTGATATGTTACAAAGAAATCTTTTGTCTTCCATTATAAAATGGGAAACTATGTGCAAAATTTTCACTCAACAATTTCTTTGGCGAAGTTTTTCCCTGTCACAAGGTTTTAAAAGATAAGATAGTGTCTCAGTTAGAAACATACTAGAGAAATTATATGGATTTATGTTTTGATTACCTGATAGATTCATAGTATTTTGTGATGCTATAGGAATATATTCTTAATTTTATATTGGGTGTCATGTCTACATGCAAGTCACATTATGTTCTTAATTTGAATATAATATATTTTTGATTATTCTAAATCATTAAAGCATTTTAGATGGTGGACTTAGTACTTAAGGAGTGAAGACATTGTTGGGACAACTAGAAAGAGCAGTAGCAGCCTGTGGAGAAATGCTCGATGAGTCTAACAGTTTTCTCCTAGAGCCCATCTCATCAACAACCGAATGCAGACCAGTTAAAAGGAAAAAAATGGAGATATGGATGTGAATATTCTCTAGATAGGTGATTAAGATTACATGAGAGCTTCTATGAAAGTGCAAACATGGTTCACTTTAAGCTAATACCGTACAAGTAGGTTTCTTTTAAAAAAAAAAAAAATTAATGAGTTAGCATTTTGGATGAGGTTCTTTTGTGCAAGAAATTTGCATTGGCTTTTTCAAGAAGGGCTTGACAAGGACAAGGCTGGGCAAGGAAAGAGCTTCTAGAGTTCTAGTGGAATGTAGTGGTCCTCACAAGAGTCATTGCTCATTGATATCTTACTTTAATGCTTTGAACCAATGTTCGTAATCTCAGCATCGGACCTTATACTGGTACCATTTTGGTACAATGTCAATATACCCACTATGGGCATCAGTTTGGTGTATCAATACTCGGTACGTCCCTCATACCGTGTATAAATTTGGTACCCTTATAGTATGGTATGCTTGTTATGCATGGGTAATGAGGAACCCTTTATTTTAGGAGTAAGAAACCTACGTGCCTTACGGACCCCTACTTTGCTGGCATCAATTTGTTTTAACAACACCTTGCCCGTAAGCAACAGTTACTATACAACACAATCAGTGGCGGGGCGTAAGAGGGACCAGGGAGGGCCACTGCCCCCCCAAAAAATTTTGACATATTTATTCCCTATATATTTATATATATGGTGGCCCCCCTAATATTTTAATCTTACACACATTACAAATCCATCAATTTGGAAAAAAGTCATATAATTAATTTATATATTAATTTTTTATGAAAAATAATAAACTTTTTAAAGAAAGAATAGTTGTTTATTTATTCTTTAATCCTTTATTTATTCTTCAACCTTTAATGTGGAAGAGATTATTGAGATTTTTACGCAATCAAAATCATTTTGCAGATGGCATAAGATAATATTTTTTATTTATATTTGTTTATACATAAAATTAAATATTTATTGATATTTTTGTAATATTTTTGGATATATATATATCTTTATTTTATTATTTATTATAAAATATTTTATTTAAAAAATTATTAATAAATTATTATTTTGCCCTCTTAACATTTTATGTCAGGCTTCGCCACTGAACACAATTCACAAGAATTTTGATGGTAGCAGGTTAATATTTTCTCAAGTTGACCCTATTTGACACACTCCTGAACTAAACTTTCCTGGAGGGGCCTAATGGTTCAGACATACTCAAAAGAAGCTTGAATCTTAGTTGAGTTGTACATAGCCAACCCTAACAAACACCTCACTTTTCACTTGGAGGCACCAATTATAGGGTTGGAGGAGTATGCCTCTGGAGTCTTATGTTGAATGAGCTTACAGTCATCAAGATGATAGCCTGATCCAGCAACTGGACTTTTAAGTTCATGGCAAGCCTTTGTCTTGTTAGAAATGCCCTGGCCAGATCCAGCATCAGTTTTGAGGGGTAATGTATGGTGGAGACTTGAGAGCTATACTGCCTACTTGGAGTCTTTAATTTATCCCCTTTCTTATTGGGCTCTTTGACTTACCCACTGAAATCTATGTTGACATAATATCTAAATGGAGTGTGGTTATGGCTGTGGGTACCAATTGGAAAGAAGAAATTTTTAAGGCCTGCTTATAGCACAAGTAAACTGGAATAACCTAGCCTTATTCCTTTTATCCCATGAAATAGCCATAAATGATCTAAAATCAAAAGGAAGTTGGTGGATGGGTGGTAAGAGAATTTCCTGAAAAATATTTACTTGCTTGTTCTACTAACCCACATAAAACTACTTGAGTGAAAAGGGGAACCACATTGGTTCCAGTTTATATCTCCATTTTTGCCCCAAGTTATTCCACTTAACTCAGTAGAACTACTCCCGGACCAAAAAGGGCATTAAAGACTGGAAGGATCTGCCCATGTGATGCAGGTTGAGAGCTTGTCAAAAAACAATACAAAATTTTGATGGTCATACCTCTGTCCTAGCTTATTTGTTCATGGATAGGATGACGATTTTAGTTTTCAAAGGATTAAATCTGTACATTTGATAAAATTTATGGCGCAAAGGTTGCATTCTTTTCATTTTTGCTGATTATTGACCAGAAAGGATTTTCTCCATGATGAACAAAAACTAGTGTACATTCATATTTCCCAATTATGAACTGGATATACCCATCTAAATTGTGACTGTGAATACTCTTGCCTACTTGCCCCATGGGATGCTGTATTTGTGCCTAGAGCTCATCATCCTTGGACTTTGAGGATTACAATCATTAAACATAATTGTCATTTTACCGTACCTTTCTACCTCTCTCTCCCCTCAAAACCAAACCATCGTGATCTTACTTCATATAATAGGACTTTAATTTCCTTGAAGGTCTTGTAAGTTTGTTGTCCGTAACAATTTTATCCATTTGGGTTGCCTCTAACAGAACTGGCCATATGTTTTACCAGCAGCAGCCTTATAAAGCTTTTATGTTCCATTATAAGGGAAGCAAAAGTTAGTGTTGCCTTTATATGTTAAAGGTGTAGAGTAATTCAAGAATAATTTATAACCAAATGCCTCATCTCAAAAGGATATTTGAACAATTCATTTACAAGCTTAGCTGGAGTCAATCAAAGAAACGTTACACTCTTGACAAGCATCTATTGTCTGTTTGGAAGTGGTGATAGTATAAGATAGTATGTGCCACAAGCATCATTGTATAATCTACCATCTTGACTGCAACATCACTGCACTATCTCTTTTCATAATCTTAGATAGCCTGCTTTTTTTAGTTCTCTATCCAGTTACCGTTCATTTTCACTCCATCAGTAATCTGTATCAACAGTTTACAATGTACCTTCAGTCATATACACACCCATCTGTCTTCAATTTTCATCATGATTGAATTGGTATATTAAGCAACTTGACTATTTCTGGCCACTTGAAGTATGCACAAATCCACATGGGACATGGCACTACTATCATGTAGTGAACAGAATGGAACATGCCACCGTGTTCTGTACATTATAACATTTGTCCAGACGAATTATGTTGTACAGCTGAAAGACCAAAGCTGCACAATATAGTCTTGAATCTAAATCCAGCTAGGCTGTCCAGCTCAATCTCCTATATCTTATAGGCTACTGGTGGTAAGTCAGAAGGGTCAACTGTCCATGCTGTGCTGGAATCACTGATGGGTATGGAGTACCAAATGCCTGGCTCTTGTGAAGCTCTTGTCAGCAAGTTGCTGCAACGACTGGGAAGGTCCTAATTTTTTTTCATGTTTTTATTATCATTCCCTTATGCATTATAGTTTATATATGGCATTCTTTTCTGCAGGTCAAAGGAATCTTACTTCAGGGGACTCCATGATTTGGCCGCCAGTATTTTTACGAAGAAGCAACCCATCTTTGACACAGGAGATGGCAAGAAGCGACCACATGCACGGTCACTTGAGACTCCAAGCCTAAGTCCACTTTCCAGGTTCCTCTTCAGTAGGTCAGTGTGCATAAATTTGCTGCTATCCATTTTCTTTCCCTTATGTTCTTTTGAGTTTGCCGCGAAGGGAGAGCCAAATAAATGGATCTACTGGTGCAGATGGCAGAGCCAAGTTTCCCAGGATCTTAACTCGGTCTGAAAGGACTGTAAGAGCTGAGGATGTCTTTGTTTCCTATTTGTGGTCTTAAATGTGTAATTAATTTTGACAGTGTCCATGTAATTGAAAAGAAAATTCCTGTTTTATTTTATTTTATTTTTTTGCATTTCCTTTCTGCAGCAGCTTTGCTACGTTTCATATGTCACTTTTGCTTGTGTCATTGTATTTTTAAAATTCATCTTCACTTTTGCATAACTTGGCCATTTAAAGAAACTGGCAATGAAATTCAAGTCGTTTGCTTGTAGTTTTAACTTTTCCTCTACACACTTTTGTCCAAGTTGCCACTGATATCCATTAAAGATTTTGCTTTGTGCTGTAGTTGAAAAAAAATAAGTATGAAAATTTTATGGAAGTGTTAAGATGAATTTGGACGAGAGAAGATTAGGATTGTTAAAAGTAAATTTCATGCTGCCATCAAAATATAATGATTATTAAATTGTAATAGTCCTGGTGTCACCATATCACAATAAAGGATGTTATAAACCAACCGATCTGATGTAACTGTTAGTTTATTTTCATTAATTATGAAAGTGCAACATTTGGGAGACCCCTCGTAAAATATACATATCTTGTTTGCTATTTACCGGATACTTGCCGATGGAATGATTAAATGATTAATGAGAGGGAAGCAAGCAAACCCTGAAGGCAAAGCTTTACGCTCCCGAGGGCCAACCAGACTGTAGTTGATACATAATGGAATATCTAAATAAATGATCTGTAACATTCACAGTGATCTAAAAGATACTATGTTTGGAAACAAAATTGTGCTTAATCCATGTCCAGAACTGTTCAAGCCACCTGATTTTCAGCCTACATCATTGCCTTCCATCGCCAAGTTATGCTCTATGAACAGAGTCCCTGAAAGAGGAAAAGAGCGTCATGACGGTACCAACTTGGTTATGTGATTGTATCAGAACTGAAAGCAAGAATTGCACTTCGTAAAAATAATATCACTCCAGCAAACAAAAGCAGTAGCATCTCAGTAGCATCAAACCAGGCAAGGTCCGCATGAACTTCCATAATGGATAGGAAAACCAAACATAAAAACATCGCCAACTATCATAGTGGAACATCATTCTCTTAAAATTTGATGAGAACCAATGTGATGCCCAGGAAATGGTAGAATTATGGTGTCCGCAGTATTCACCTTTTGTTTCTCGTCAGCCACTTTGATCACTATAACCACCCTGATTCTATATGTTTATTCTACAATAGCGGAATCATGATAAGTGCAATTGAATAAGCAGCAACATAGAACACCAGGATCGGTCAACAGTAGCTTGCAAAATAAAAAACAAAACTACAATTAAAAACTTAATAAGCAACAAATGGTAGCCGGTGCTAGAATAATATAATCCAACACAATTGATTGTTCACCTTTACTAGTAAACTGGCACAGAAAAGCCAATGTTAAAAGAAAAAAGACAATCTTTTAAGGTATAATTTATCTTGTTATGGTTATTTTTAGTCAATTGGATAGCAAAATTCCATCAAAATCTTTAAGCTAAATATACCTTTTTTTTTGGTAAGAAGCTAAATATACCTTTAACCACCATAAGATCAACATGATATGTTAAAAAAAGATTGAAAGAGCAACAAATCACCATAATTATCTATTGGAGTCCTAATTTGCCATCTGCAGTGAGACATAGATATGAAAGATAGGCATTGATGTAAAATGGATAAATCTAATTATTCCTGTTCAAGCACATCACTTCAGCATCTTGGAAGAAAATAAGAAGGATTTAATGGAGCAACAGGCACAATGAGAGAGCACTGCTCATCCACAAGTGTAGTGATTCAACAATGAAAATCACATCGAACATCTGCATTAAATAAAGTTAATAACAAAGTCAGACCTCATGACACATGAATCACAGGCTCGAACACTAACTAGAAATACCGAATCAAACTATCATAAAAGCCTGCACATGTATATCAGCCACAAAGATAAAGCAGACAGTGGAAATTGCAATAAATAGCTGCATCCACAAGCAAGTTAGATGAAGCCTGTGGAAGAATCACAATGCACCGTCTGATAAATACCAAGTATTTGCTTCAATCACCAGCCAAAAATACCAAATCTTTCAGAGAAGTATCAGCAAAACAAACGGAAGCAAAAATTAAAGTACAAAATGCTTATGGCCACGCATTAGAAATACAAAATGCTTATAGCCACATTCTCTTGTCCACCATACCGCTTACATCTCTTCACAAGCCAAATGATTCCATAACAAAAGAACGAATAGATAAAACCCCATTCAAACCGATAAGTTAAACTCCAAATCCCCCTCAAACCAAGAAAAACAACAGGAAACATGTTAAAAAATAATTCCAATCACCATTGATGGTGTAAAAAATATGATTCAAATAAAAAAAATCAAACAGTTTCAAAAGATCGAAAAGAAACATCCTTTTAAAAATACCAGTTGTAAACCAAGGGTAAAACAGAGAATAATGTGAAAGACATATCAACAGGAAAGTAGAACCACCTCAATCACTAAAAGAATATCTCAAAGAGACGAGATACTTCTTCAAGTCTGATCCCTGCACAACAGTTGTCTACATGTGATAAAGATAAAGGGGAGTTCAAACTCCACAATAATTCAAACACCGTTAGACATGTTAACAATTCGATCGAAATAAACTACGAGATTCTCATAAAATCATAGGACAGTTAGTTCTATCAACCTGTTCATAAGGAAATGATCTAACACCATCAATGGAAATTGGCATGAAAACAAACTCTGAAAATTAAAATAAATCATCAAAACCTCCTAAGATTTAATAAATCACACAGGGCAAGTCCTAGAACCAGATGATCATCAGAAACTAGAACTTGACAAATCACAGCTATGATAAGAAATAACAACACCATACAACCTTAATACCGGACTAGAAATTCAGAACCAACCAAACCCGTACTCGAAACCAAGAACCATCACTGGAATCCAAAAAACACCGAGACCAAACAAGAAATCAAGAACACATAACCCTAAAACCAGAATAGAAAACAAGAACCAACTAAAACCGAAGCGGAAACCAACCACCATCTCAGGAATCCAAAGAATGCCGAAATCAAAATAGAAAACAAGAAACGAGTAATCAAGAAACGCATCAAGAATGCAAACGAAAGGAAGAAAAGATACGAAAGAGGGGACGGATCGCTTGCCTCCTCGTCGTCGTTCTCGTCTTCCAGCGGTGGCGGAGTTTGGTAGCGGGATCAACGCTCCAGGGACGCGACGCGAAGAAGAAGGCCGACCCAGGTTTGTAACGGCTCGGCTCGTCATCTCTTCAAGCCTCTCGCACGAAAAAGAGCTCAAGTTCTCCAACCTCAGGGCGGTCCCATCGCAGGATCCCGAAGGATCGCTGAAAGGGAAGGGGAGAGAGCGGGAGGGCGGGTTGAAGTCCCCCAGGGAAGGAGTAAATGTTCGTTGCTACGGTGCCTCCCAGGGAAGAGGGTTCATCTCGGTTACCCTCACCTCCACGCAAGTTAAGATAAATTAAAATAACGAATTTTGGACAAAGTTGTTTTAACAACTGGCGTAACATTATAAAAACCGTTACGTTGCTGTTATTTATTTATTTATTTATTTTTGATAAGACTACGATGCTGTTGTCTGCCATCAAACATTGCACAGGCTTTTCACGCATCCATGCATGGTCAACGGGGTTACAACCCTAACAAATTTTAAGATAAAAATCATAGAAATAAACAATAATTATTATCTTTCATTACAACAAACCGCCATTCTTTTCACTTCTAAGTTCTTTTCAAATAAAATATATTTTTCAAAATTCAAATTTTATCTGAAAATTCTCCAAAAATAATTTTATGATCCACAAAGTAATATTTTTTATGATAGTAACCACAATTTTAAATTTTATTTTAATATTAAAAATTTACATGTTGCTTTAAGACAAATAAGAGCTTCTATAACTGTCATAATGGTGAATAACACTTTTTGTTGAGTCCATATTTATTTTATATAAATATTGGATCTATAATTTTGAATATATATATATATTTATGCACAAATGTATAGCAAGTCTCGTATAATTTACGAGTTCGAGACTTGGTGGTTTACAGAGGTTGCACTAGTTTGCAATTGCGCTATGAACAATATATACAATCACAAAAATTACTAAAAAGTTCACAAATAAGCCTTTAATTATTTATAAACTACTCTCTATAGACTATAACCTTTGTGGAAATGAAGTTGAAAACAAAATTACCAGTCTCTAGCTTATAAGCTCCACATAGACTTTTGATATTTCACAACATCGATTTTTAAAAATAATGAAGTAATTGTTGATTCCCATGGAAGTATTTAAACTTGTTTGGTTTAATTTATCTAAAAAACGAAGCAAAAATGAGGATCAAGTTCACCATTAGCCTTTAAATATTTAAAAAACCATGGCTTAGAAGTTCCATATGCAAACTGCAAATGCAATCTCTAAGAATGTATAAACAAATGTACAACGCTACAAATTGGGTCTGTGGTTTATTTAAAGATCCTCAGCATGCAAGTTCCATGCACAACAGTAGACTGATGAATGTAGAATCAAAGTTAGATGCGGATCTTTATAGTTTCTTATTTAGTTTGAAGTTTCTATGCAGCAAAGAAAAAAAAAAAAAAGAACATGTCCATGCTGAGAACTTTATGATCCTTTCCAAATCTCAAAGTCCCTATTTTGTTCTAGTGAATGCCGGATTAATTTCTTTCCCCATACTATAATAGTCCTAAATTTAGTAATGAAGTAGAAGATTTTTTTTTTTTTCTCTAGCATATATACATGGTGAAACCTGAAGAAAGAATGGATGGAGAAGGAATGATGGATGAAGAAGAAGATGAACAGATTTTTCATCTATCTTTTCAAAGTCCTTATTTTATCATAATGAATACTGAATTAATTTTTTTCTCCATATTATACTAGTGCTAAATTTAGTAATGAAGTGGAAGAATCTTTTTCCGAGCATATATACATGGTCAAACCTTGTAACATATTAGGCAGGATAGCTCTGTATTAACCATTTATTTGGTATGAATGATAGATTAAAGAAAAGATGGATGAAAGAGGAAGGATGGATGGATTTTTTATTTATTTTCTCATATTTGATGAAATAAAAGGATAAATGAAAATAATTTTCTCCTCCGTTGGTATAGAAAAAATAAAAAAGAGGATGGATGAGATTTGTATAATATTTTTATTAGACTATCCTTTGATAAAAATATTACTATTATCAATTTATAATACATTTATACTAAAAAAGTACATAATGTATAAACTTATAATCTTCATAATCTCTAATTATATAAAAATTATATAAATATTTAATTTTAATTTAATATATAATTTTATAAATTAATTATTAATGAACTAATTATATAAATAATTAGTTAATTTATATTTTAATTTATATAGTTAATTAATATTATATAAATATTAAAAAATAATAAATAAAAATAGAGAAATAGAAGAGAATTATTTAATTATAATTATTAAAATTAAAATAATTAGTAACAAAATTTAAGAGTATATGATTAAAAGTACATATGAAAATATATATAAATAATATAAATAAAAAAATAAAAAATAATATATTTTTATCAAAAAAATTAATGAAATAATTTTATCAATATAAAAATTCATCCATCAATGTTTTATCTATCCTTCCCTACATCAAAATGATGGATCAAGATGGATAGACAACTTCTCCATTTTCATCCATTTCTTTATAACTTTTTGAACTAAATGGTGGATGGAGATTGTTGTAGTCTATCTCTAACGGAATAGTAGGTCAGGAGTCGAGTTGTTACGGTGGAGTAGTGAACGGTAAAAAACCTGCAAAAGAAGTCCACTTGCCGGAAGTTATCCGATGAGGGACTCTTCGATACTTAAGTTAGTTGGAGAAAGGACACAATCAAGAGAGCCAAAATGAGAGCTCAAAATAGCAGAGAGTAGCCTAGCTTAGCTTTGCTTACCTGGTCCTCCATGATTTATATCTTTTTATAATACAAAGAGAGCCATTATTATATAACTCTCATCTTTGAAGATTTAAAACATGGGAGTTGTGGCATTTAGTGGGTGGTTACCTTATTAACTACCGTTAAAGGTGAGTAATAGGCTACTCGTGGGTGATTATTATGCTCCATGTTTGCATGTGGTTAACGCTCATATCGAATAACTGTTATCGATTTAGATGGTCGGTATGGCACTGAGCAAGTAGTTGGCTATATGCCAAATATTTATTGGAATTCAGAATTTGGTGCATGCATATATGTTTTAAAACTTTATTTTCTAAACACCGCAGTGGAGAACAAGATTAAAATATTTTTAATCTGAATTATGCATGCATGAAAATATAAAACTATATGAATCTATCTCATATGCTGAAATTGATATATGTTGAAATTCAGATTGTGATCAAATCACATATCTATTTCGCAATCTTTTTCTTTAAATTTGGATCTGGAAGAGAAAAGATTCTCTCTTAGCCACACAAGTATCCGACCTCTACGAGTATCTACTTGGGATCAGTTTGGAACAGCCCTCTTTAATCTGAACTTTTTTCTTCAAAAATTCAGCCTGCTAAATCTGAACGAAGTCTGGATCATGATCAACATTTGATATCTTTTCTTGATCTTCTTTTTCTCCTCTTCTCTAGAGTTTCTCCTTACTATATGCTGCTACTAGATGCTAGAAACTAGCAAGGAAGAGGCACCCAACAGTCTTGGGCATGGAACACCTTGGGACTAGTGTTCCAAGAGAAGGGGCGTGTAGAACATCCAAGAAAGAAGAGTAAAGGGGAGGAAGAGAGGGCGTGGAGACCTTCTACGGGTGTGGGACCTGCTGGTTTGGATTCTCTAGGAACTTTAAGAGAGGTTCCTTTAAATAGGCATAAAGATTGAATCCTATTCAATCACATAATACAAATCCTACTTACATTGAGTTTCCTATTAACTTAAGTTATTCAACTTACTTTAGGAGACTCTTTGGACATCAACAATTGGAGCCCTTGTACCCATAATTAGACACCCCAAAATACACCCAAGAGATGCTCCATAGGAGAATTAAAGGCCCTTTAATCAATGGACATGTCCAACTTGATAAAATCAAGATGGCGCCCAAGAATAACTATCAAAAAAATTAATTAGAGACTTGCACCCTTAATTAATATGATCTATAACCTTAGACACCCAACAATTGGAGTCCAATGAATCTTATTCATTTAGGTTATTAGTAGGTAATTAAGTTAGAATTATCTTATCAAATAAGTAATCCTAACGGAAAGAAGAATTGGATCTAACCATGTGCTAGTAAGGTTACCATGAACCCAATAAATTTCTCTAAATCCAATTGATACTTCATAAGCTCAATTGCTTATTTCAGACCTAATCTTTTTGTTGTGTGACCTCATAGGTTCAATTCTATCTGGTAGTGAGACATACAATGATCTCTTTCAAAGTATCATTAAAATTTTTTTCAATGGGTCAGAACAATTTCGCTCTAACTCAACAATGATTGTCGATCCAAAATAATCCAGTGAGCTCTCACAATCCATCAGTGACATCTAGCAGTATGTAGTGACCACCCAGTAGAACTGAAATGAATCTCTAGGTGTAGTTAATATATGATTCAGTCCCTCTATCGTGAGTTTTGATTAGATGATATGTCATGGATAAATCGTCAAACTTCATCATCAGTTATATGATAGATTCGATTAGCTCAAGTCTAGTTGTGACTTTTATGAAAACTTCTTTCCATCAATCACACTGCTATGGCTACAGACTCTTGGATTTAGCCTTTTAAATTTCATAAAACTACTCCTCTCTATCAAGGTTGATAGATCCTATTTTGATGCGCACTCCACTCCTACAGTGGACCAACTATCGCCCACATCTACTATAAGAGCTCATTGAGACCTATATTTATGTGTCAGTCAAACTCCAGTAGCCTCACTGTGAGTAGTAGCATCATCTCAAGTCAAAGGATCAGTCACACAACTATAGCATCGAGACAATCACTGACGATCAAATAGAAATTCAAGTGATCTCTCGTATGGTCACGCTCAGTATTAGTTATTCTCTAATAACCATCCATACTTATCGTCCTGTGTCTCTACACAGTAGACCAGAGACTCATCTATCCCGAAGAAAATAATTTATGCACTAGTCTATCCGGATCTATCACCATCCTCATGATGATCTTACGATCAAGAGTATTTAGAAATTAAATATATATCTCTAATTCTCAACACCTTGAGAATATGTATCGAAACTAATTTCATGGATGATTCTGGGACACATCACACTTGAATGAAAAAGAACTTGTCTTTTTATTGATCATATCAATATATTAAGTACAAAATTGTGTCATAGATTTATTACAATGTGTCAGTCATATTGACTTCTAGGATATATATCTAATAATATCATCAACCAGTCATGGGTTGTATGTCGAACCAAGTCAGTTAAACACCGACTTGATTGGGTCCGCAGCCCTTAGTTGGTTATCAAGTCTCGTCGATATTAGTCAGTTGAATACTGACTCAAGACTCGTTGTTCCAAGTTGGGTTAAATCACGGTAGCTTAATCGGTGTAGAGACAAGAAAGAGTCGATTGTCGCACACTTGGTCGGTTGGAGGGGAGGAAGAAAGCTAGTCGGCTAAGCAACAAAAATCTACTCTAACACTTGTCCTCCAACTTCTGAGTCCGATTATTTAGCCTTAATTAGGCGAAAGGAGTTAATCGATGTATGAATCCAAGTTGCTTCTCCGATGATCTTCATTCAATGTTATCCTGAAAGCTGTGCCTAGCTGTTCCGTTGTTTTATAGAATGAGTTGTCGTTTTGTAGAACATCTCATTGAATTTGAAGCATAGTCGTCATTTTGTAGAGCACCTCGTCGAATTTGAAGCATAGTTATTGATCATTTTATCAAACTAGAATACAGTTGTAGATCATTCCATTGAATCAGAATATAGTTGTAGATTGTTCCGTCGAATCGGAACACAGTCGTAGATTATTCTGTTGAATTGGAACATAGTTGTAGATTATTCTGTTGAATCAAAACATAGTTGATTAGAGAAAATAGCTCCATTTTATTTCGGATCAATTGATCCTCGGTGAATCAGAAGCAAACTGACTAACCACAACTTTGTTCGTCTTGGCTTGCATGCAAATTGTAGCTTATATGCTTGCGGCTCTCCAACCGTAGCTGGTACACTTGCTGTTGTTGGATCTTATGGCTCCATCAATCGGATGTCAGCTGAATAACGTTTCGTCAGATATAAGCCGATGATGCGATTGTTTGGCCAGGTGTCAAGCGATCAATTTAGTTCGATAAATTACCAAGTAGTTGAACTATTCGGTACAGAATTATAGAGAAGAAAAAATTTTTATTTATAAGGCATTCTTACTGATAGTACATCCATAGATTCTCGACATTTTAGGTCCAAAAATTTTTTGTGCCGTCCAAGTTCTCCATTTTGTATGCTCCTAGTCGTAGAACTGCCGAGATTTTACTGTGGCCCTCCTAAGTCAGAGATAATTTTCCTTGCTCAGTTGGTTTGGACACTTTTGCTCGTGTAAAGACTAAGTCTCCCACTCGAAAAATCTTGCGCTTGACTCAGGAGTTGTAGTACCGAACCATCCTTTGCTGATAGGAAGCCATTCTTAGTTGAGCTTATCTCCGAATTTCGTCAAGCAAGTCCAAATCAGCTTATCATTTGTCCAAGTTGGTCGATTCATCATTTGGAGGAGCTTTCTGAGTCGTCTGCCCCCTGCAGTCTCAATCCTGCTAAGATCATATTGATCACGCCTGCCGTTGGCTGAGCATGAGTTTCTTCTTAGGGTATGGCTGTGGTTAAGGATCAGAAGGCAGCTGCATAGATTGGTCCCGCATATATTTTCTGAGATATCTCTACCTTATTAAGGCCTTTATCTCATCCTTTAAGTGGATGCATTATTCGGTGATCACGATGAAACAGATAATAATGCTTCCTGTTGTGAGATGTTGGCTTCGACTTTATCGGCTGAGGATGTCAAAAGTAGCTCTCCCCCTCTATCTCCAAGAGAATCTGCATATGAGGAGCAGTTAAGGGGGTGTAAGAGTTATACCTGCATTTAAAGTTTTTAGGCTTCAAACTTAGTCGGAAAGATGGAGCCTCCCCCTCAGCATGGATTCGGCTGGGTCCCACGGAGGTTCCTTCCTCCTTTATTTTCTTCTTTTGATTTTTGTCCTCGGATTGGCGTCGGTTAGTTGCACCCTCTTCGATGCGAATGTTCAATATTTGCATGGGGTTAATGCTCATGTCGAATAACCATCGTTGATTCGGATGGTCGGTATGGCATCGAAAAAATAGTCAGCCATATGCCGAATATCAGCAGCCAGTCGTAGGTTGCATGTCGAATCAAGTCGGTTAAACGCCGATTTGATTGGGTCCGCAGCCCTTAGTTGGTTATCAAGTCTCATCGATATTACTTGGTCGAATGCCGACTCAAGACTCACTGATTCAAATCGGATTGAATCGCGGTAGCTCAGTCGGTGTAGAGACTAGAAAGAGTCGATTGTCGTGCACTTAATCAGTTGGGAGACGAGAGAAGGAAGGCTAGTCAGTTAAGCGATGAGAATCTATCCTAATAGAAAATATTCATCCTTCCAATTTAATACATTCATCCTCCTGTGACCCTAATAAATTGTAAGATATTAGTGTGTTTTGCTTTGCCAGTCTTCAATAAACCTCATTAGATTTTGGTCCGCATGCCTTACCCTGTGCTGAAGTGGTCCATGGCGCTGGGGCTAACTGGGACTTCCTACGGCGGACTGCTTAAATCCCATTCCCTCCCGAGCCCTGTTCATCAGAATGACTGAATGAGACGCCGCCCGACACAGAAATGGACGGACGGGATCACTTAAATCGGTTAAAATGGAGGGCCCATAAACACTATATACATGTGCTATATTATATACAACGCTTATTCAAGTCGTTCTTTTTTTATGATAAGAATTCAACTCGGTCCTTGACAGCTGGTAGTACCACACGGATACCGAACGGATCCACCTGACCTCCGCGCTATAAATAGGCCACGACCTCGCCGACTCGTCCTTGTTTTTTTGAAACGCCACGATGGAGTTCAGACACCACGATGGAGAGGGAGAGAGAGTCGAGGGAGAGAAGGAGGCCCCTCGCCGAGCGGCGGATGAGAGGTATGACCATTGGAAGTCCTCATGACTTCCGTTCACTATGAATTGTTCGTCGACCAGAACATCTCGGTGCATTCGGTATTATATCCCTCATCTCTCCTCTCTTTCCTTTACCTTCTCTCTTCTCGTTCTTCCCATGGTTCGTCTAGGGTTTTCAACGAATGCGGAGGGTTTCTGTCCGAGGGTTTCGGTTCTTGTTTCACTTTTCCGAGTTTAATTGTTTCTTGCTCCAATGAGGGAGGGTTTTAGTTTATGGGTTGGTTCTTCTATTTCTTGATTCGTATTATCGTTGTCTTTTTTATTTGTTTTAGTTTAAAAAAGCTGAAACTAAGGGAAGTAACGCAAGCTTGGTCACTTGACCGAATAGATAATGAAGGAGAACCTTGGTGCAGTGCCGGTGGACACGACGGTGATTTGGACCACGTTTGGTTTTCGTTTTTCATGTTTATTTTTAATTTTCACAATGCTACCGAAAACATGGTGCAGTTTTGCTTTCTTTAACCACATATAAATGAAATTTTTAACCAAAAATAGGGCAGTATGTGATGGTAGGGTGGACCTTGTCGATGTTGATGAGAGGACTCTGATGGACGTGAGATGATCAAGAGGATCTGGTGTGTGGTGGTGGAAAGAGATGACGGGAAGGAAGTAAGGAATAGGATTTTTTTTTTTTTTTTTGATGATAATAAGTGTTGTGGGATACCGACATATTGTTTGGGGGATACCCACCGACCGACCGACCGACTATCGGAGGGTCCGACCGGCTGGCGGCCCGACCGACCGTCTCCGACTGGCCGACCGACCGACTGACGGGCATACCGACCGATTGACGGTCGGAGCGCCCCGACTGAAAGCCGGGAGTGCCCGACTAACGGACGCTACTGACGGCTTTTCAATGGCCCAATCGCCGACTGGAGGTATGTCGGGCGTATCCCTCCCGACCGACCAAACCCAGAGGCCGACTCACTTGAAGCTCGCCGACCGACGGAGGAGTCCGACGCCACTCTGTTGGCCACCGACCTTGGGTCGGCCGACTCCACCAACCGCCGTATGGCCGCCAGACGTTGTCAGCTCTGACACGGACATGCGGCACAGTTACCTAGGGGCATTGTCCCGCCGAGAGCCGGGTCAACCCTGGTGATTAGACGGCTACACGGCGACATAACATTTTCACGGCGGCTCTGACAGCCTACAGTGAGTTGACAGTTCCTCACTTGTCCGCGCCATTAATGATGGCGCCATACCGCGCTCCACTATATATATCGGGGAAGGCAACAGTGCAAAGGGGGATCCGCCCGTCTCTCCCACATACGCAGGCTCGCTCCTCTCTCTTCCTCTCCCTCTCTCCTTCTCAGAGCTCTCTGTCTGCATTTCACTGTTGCCCAGTCACCTCTCTGACTTGACCGTCGGAGGGTCCCCGCCGGAGCCGCCTCCGGTCAGTGCGGACTTCCTTTTGCAGGTGTACGCTTCCCGGCGATCGGGCGACGAGGCGATTGGCCGCAACAGATTGGCGCGCCAGGTAGGGGCTGCTAGCATGACAAAGACAAGAGCTCAACGATCGAGAGTCACTGGGTCGGCAAGGCGCTCTTCCCGCCGGGAAGAAGCCTCCCCGCCCCCACCGGCGGCGGAGCCTAGCTCTCCGCGCCCTGCAGTGACCACGGAGGCCCAGATTGCGGCCATCGTACGGCAGATGACCGTACTGACCGACGCAGTCAAAAGCCTCCAGCAACAACCGGCGGCCCGACCTATGCCTTCCAGGAGCAGCCGCCGACGGCCGCGCCGACCCCTGTCGCCTCCAAGCGAGCGCTCTCAACAGCGCTCCCACGGAGAGGAGGAGGGGCGACCACGGCGCGACGACCGACGGTCTCAGCGGCCCTCTCCTTCCCCGTTGGAACGGGCGAGGAAGGAAAAGCGGCCGCGCACACCGTCGGCCTCTCTTTCAGAATCCTCCGGAGGCTCCACTCCCGGGGTCTCCCAGCATCGACGAGCGGACGACTACGAGCGACGGTTCGAGGAGATCGACCGCCGGCTCGCCCAACTGCAGATGGACGGCCAGAAGTCTTCGAACGACGTCGACTTCCAGACCGCCCAGCCTCTCTCTCGACTGGTCCTCGATGAGCCGATTCCCAGTCGGTTCAAAATGCCGAACGTGGAGCCATACGACGGCTCCACCGACCCAGTCGACCACCTCGAGAGCTATAAAGCTCTCATGACAATTCAGGGGGCAACCGACGCTCTTTTTTGCATCGGCTTCCCCGCCACACTTCGCAAGGCTGCCAGGGCTTGGTACTCCGGTCTTCGATCGGGCAGTGTCCATTCCTTCGCGCAGCTCGAGCACTCGTTCGTGGCCCATTTCAGCACTAGCCGAAAGCCGCCGCGAACGTCGGATAGCCTTTTCTCCCTCAAGCAGGGGGAAAACGAGACGCTCCGACACTTCGTGGCGCGATTCAACGCGGCCACGCTCGAGGTCCGGGACCTCAACGAAGACATGGCGGTTTCAGCCATGAAGAGGGGCCTGAGGTCGTCCCGATTTACTTATTCTCTGGACAAGACCCTCCCCGGACGTACGCCGAGCTACTGGAGCGCGCATACAAGTATATGCGCGCGGACGAAGGAGCGTCCGACCGACGCTTGGTCGAGCCCAGGGGTCCGAAGGAGAAGCGAAGAAAAGGTCGGGAGCCCGCCGAACCAAGCAGGCCCCCGGCCGATAGTCGGCTTTCTCCACCCCGACAGATCCAAAAATCACCCCGCCGACAGACTCCGAGGTCGGTGCGTCCCAGGTATGACTCCTACACTCCTCTCTCCGCTCCCCGTGCGCAGATCTTGATGGAGATCGAAGGGGAAGAATACCTGCGACGGCCTCCGCCTCTGAAGGCAAAGGGCCTCGACCATCGGAAGTACTGCCGGTTCCATCGGAGCCACGGCCACGACACCGAGCGGTGCATCCAGTTGAAGGATGAGATCGAAAATCTCATCCGCCGGGGGTATCTCGGCAAGTTTCGAAAGGGTCCGCCGACCCGACCGACTGCCGATCGACGCCCCCAGCCGACTGAAGAGGCACCGATTAACCAGCCGACGGCTGGAGTCATCAACATGATCTCCAAGCGGCTGGGATCGGGGACGTCTACAGGGGGGAGCCGACGAAAAAGCCGCGCCCGGACGACGTGATTACCTTCTCAGAAGACGACGTTCGGGGCATCCAGACTCCCCACGACGACGCTGTTGTTGTGTCGGCGACAATAGCCAATTATGATGTAAAACGAATTTTTGTTGATAATGGAAGTTCGACAAATGTTTTGTTTTACTCGACCTTTTCCCGAATGCGACTACCGACTGATCGACTTAGTGGGGTCTCCACGCCCTTGATCGGCTTTGCCGGAGACACCGTCACGACAGAAGGAGAAATCACCCTGCCCGTGACGGTCGGTACCGAACCACGGCAAAGCACAGTCTCCCTCATTTTCGCGGTCGTCCAAGTTCCTTCGGCCTACAATGCCATACTCGGGCGACCCGGACTGAACGCCCTCAGGGCGATCGTCTCGACGTACCATCTCCTTGTTCGATTCCCGACCAAAAGCGGAGTCGGGGAGATGCGCGGAGATCAACAGCTCGCCCGACGATGCTTCCAAATCTCCGCCCAAAGCGACGAGACGAAGGATCCCCTGACAATCGACAAACTGGATCAACGGGAGGAGGAAGAGCGGGGTTCGCCGGCCGAGCAGCTCGAGGCGATCCCGATAGGAGAAAATCCCGACAGAAAAGTTTGGATCGGGTCTCAATTGCCCGACACCGAACGCCACCGACTGGCGGAGCTGCTGACGGCCAATGCCGACATATTCGCATGGTCGGCAGCAGATATGTCGGGCATCCCTCCAGAAATAATTACTCACCGACTCAACATCGACCCGACGATGAAGCCGGTGAGGCAGAAGAAAAGGTCCTTCGCCCCAGAAAGGCAGAAGGCCATTGACGAAGAAGTGGACAAGCTGCTCGAAGCAGGCTTCATTCGGGAATCCACGTATCCCGATTGGCTTGCCAATGTCGTCATGGTCAAGAAAGCCAGCGGGAAATGGAGGATCTGCATCGACTATACCGACCTCAACCGAGCATGCCCGAAGGATAGCTTTCCACTCCCGAAGATCGACCAGCTGGTGGATGCGACGTCCGGATTTCGGCTGCTTAGCTTCATGGACGCCTTCGCCGGGTACAATCAGATCCGGATGGCACCTGAAGACGAGGAGCACACCGCGTTCGTGACCCCCAAGGGCCTCTACTGTTATCGGGTGATGCCCTTTGGATTGAAGAATGCCGGCGCCACCTACCAGCGACTCGTCAATAAGGTCTTCAAAGATCAGATCGGGCGTAACATGGAGGTGTACGTGGACGACATGCTGGAAAGAGCACGCAGATCCCGGAACCATGTTCAGGATCTCGAGGAGACCTTCCGTACCCTTCGACGACACCGAATGAAGCTCAACCCGACCAAATGCGCCTTCGGGGTGACCTCGGGGAAGTTTCTCGGATTCCTCGTTTCTCAGAGAGGGATCGAGGCCAACCCTGAGAAGATAAAGGCGATCCTCGACATGCGTCATCCGAACACCAAGAAGGAGGTCCAACAACTGAACGGAAGAATCGTCGCTCTTAGCCGATTCATTTCCCGATCAGCTGAAAGGTGCCTCCCGTTCTTCAAGACCCTGCGCCAGGCGAACGGTTTCTCTTGGTCGGATGAGTGCGAACAGGCATTTGAAGACCTGAAAAGGTACTTGGCTTCCCCGCCGCTGCTCGTGAAGCCGCAGGTCGGGGAGACCTTGTATCTCTACTTGGCCACATCTTCTGAGGCGATCAGCTCGGTGCTCGTTCGGGAAAACGAGTGCCGAACCCATCAGCCCATCTACTACACCAGCAAAGTGCTCCACGGCGCCGAAGCAAGATACTCGGAGACGGAAAAGATGGTTTTCGCCCTGACCGTCTCCGCGCAACGGCTCTGACCATACTTCCAGGCCCACGCCATCGTGGTACTCACCAACCAGCCCCTGAGGGCCGTACTGCGCCGACCCGACACATCCGGACGACTCGCTAAGTGGGCAATGAAGCTTAGCGAGTTCGACATTCAGTACCGACCGAGGCCTGCCTTGAAGGCTCAGGTCTTGGCCGACTTCATCGCTGAATGCCCGACGACCGACCGAAGGTCGGGAGCTGAAGGCCCGGGACGAGATTCGGTCTCTGAGCCAGACCCGATCTCCACCTGGGTACTTCACATCGACGGAGCCTCCAACGCTCAGGGAAGCGGGGCCGGGCTCCTGCTCACGAACTCGGATGGGGTAGTCACCGAATACGCCCTCCGGTTCGACTTCAAGGCCTCCAACAATCAAGCCGAATACGAGGCACTCCTCGCGGGCTTGAGGATGGCGAAGGAACTGGGCGTCGACAGCCTCCGGGCATTCTCCGACTCTCAGCTGATCGTGGGGCAGGTCAAGGGCGACTTCGAGGCGCGAGATCCGACCATGATCAAGTATCTTCAGAAGGTAAAGGATCTCGTGGCCCGCTTCGGGCATTTCGAGATCTCCCACATCCCCAGGATGGAGAACGCCCGTGCCGACGCTCTCTCCAGATTGGCAACGTCGGCCTATGATTCTTTGGGTCGGACGTTTGTCGAAAACCTCCAACAGCCGAGCATCGATCGGGTCGAAGAAGTACAGCAGCTAACGTCTGAACCAAGTTGGATGGACCCGATCATCCAGTACCTGTCCGAGGGGACCAGTCCCGAAGATCCCGCGGAGGCCAAGCGACTCCGATGGTCGGCATCACAATATGTGATCATGGACGGCCGACTCTACAAGAGGTCGTTCTCCCTCCCTCTGCTCAGGTGCTTGGGACCGACCGATGCTGACTACGCCCTCCGAGAGGTTCACGAAGGAATTTGTGGGAATCACTTGGGGGGCAAGTCCTTAGCCTTCAAGGTCTTACGACAGGGCTACTACTGGCCGACCATGAGGAAGGATGCGGCAGAGTTGGTCCGAAGGTGCGAGCCATGTCAGAAGTATGCCAATATTCAGCACCAATCGGCCAGCCAAATCACTCCCATTGTCGCTCCATGGCCCTTCGCTCAGTGGGGAGTCGATATTCTCGGCCCCTTCCCACCGGCGTCGGACCAAAGGAAGTTCATCGTTGTCGCCATCGACTACTTCACGAAGTGGGTCGAGGCCGAGCCCTTGGCGCAGATCACCGAGCGGAAGATGGAGGACTTCGTCCAAAAGTCCATCATCTTCAGGTTCGGATTGCCGCACACCATCATCACCGACAACGGACGGCAATTCGACAACCAAGACTTCAAGGACTTCTGCGCCAGGTTCCACATCCATCATCGACTAACTTCAGTCGGGCACCCACAGTCCAACGGTGAGGTTGAGGTGACGAACCGAACCTTGCTCCATGGACTCAAGACCCGACTGAACGAAGCCAAAGGTCTCTGGGTCGACGAGCTGGGCTCCGTCCTATGGGCTTACCGAACGACCCCCCGTGTCCCGACCGGAGAGTCGCCGTTCAGTTTGGCCTACGGGACAGAAGCTGTGATCCCGCTCGAGATTGGCCTGCCGTCTTCAAGGGTCGAGCAGTACCATGAGCAGGACAACTCCGAAAGTCGGAGGGCCGACCTAGACCTTCTCCCCGAACTGCGAAATGAGGCTCAAATCCGAATGGCCTCATACCGACAGAGGGTCGCCCGGTACTGCAACGCCAAGGTCAGACCAAAGCTCTTCAGGCCTGGCGACCTAGTCTTGAGGAAGGCGGAGGTGTCGAAGCCCTTGGACCAAGGGAAGTTGGCTCCCAACTGGGAAGGACCCTACAGGGTTGCTGACACCTTCGGGCCGAGAGCCTATCGGCTGGAAACCCTTGAGGGAAAAATCATTCCCCGGACTTGGAACGCCGACAACTTGAAGCTGTATTGCCAGTGAATTCTGTAATTCAATTGTCGGAATACATGTTCAGTTTGAAAAATTGGAGTTCTAACTCTTCCACTACCGATCGGCGCTCAGCCCCGACGCGCCGACGCGGATCTGGCACCGACGACACATCGGCCCCTTACACGGACCGATGCATCTACAACGACGGGAGTCAATACTCCTTCGACGACTTGTCGGACCTCCACAAAGGGCCGACGGACTCTTATGAACGGGAGTTCATGCTCCCTCTACGGTCGAATTTTCGGGCAGAATCCGTCGGCCGACAGGCCGATCGGGCCCCGACCGAAGAAAGGCAAAAAGCCCACGCGACTATTGTCGCGACTTCCGACCGAGCTACGGCCGGTCGAGGGATGTTCGGCTTACCACCGTCTATCACACGACGCGACCTTTGTCGCATCTACGACTTGCCGACCGACCAACGACCGGCTGAACGACATTCGGCTTACCACCGGACGTCGGAAAACATCGAACCCGACGCAGGGGTATGGGGACCCGACTTACTATCGTTTCCTCGACACTGCGCCGGACGCCGACTTCGACTGTCGGAACCCGACCTAAAGTCGGGACACATTTTATTCTCGGGGCTGAACAAGTTGCTGAAGCCCTACCGACTTATGCGAGTTGGTGACTTGACTAAATCAGCGACTAACGTTCGACATTGCAGACATGTTTGGCATTGCAAACTGGGGGAGAAGGCAAAAGAAGAATTCATTCAAGACTTAAAGAAATTTTTTCCATAAACAAAGGAAAGTCTACAAGGTAAAGGCCGGACACCGTATCAATCGGCGGTACGGTCGGATCCTCGCGCACGACAAATCCACTCCTAGTCGTCAGCTCACCACCCGACTCAGGAGTGGAGGGGGGCAACTGTTGGGGGATACCCACCGACCGACCGACCGACTATCGGAGGGCCCGACCGGCTGGCGGCCCGACCGACCGTCTCCGACTGGCCGACCGACCGACTGACGGGCATACCGACCGATTGACGGTCGGAGCGCCCCGACTGAAAGCCGGGAGTGCCCGACTAACGGACGCTACTGACGGCTTTTCAATGGCCCAATCGCCGACTGGAGGTATGTCGGGCGTATCCCTCCCGACCGACCAAACCCAGAGGCCGACTCACTTGAAGCTCGCCGACCGACGGAGGAGTTCGACGCCACTCTGTTGGCCACCGACCTTGGGTCGGCCGACTCCACCAACCGCCGTATGGCCGCCAGACGTTGTCAGCTCTGACACGGACATGCGGCACAGTTACCTAGGGGCATTGTCCCGCCGAGAGCCGGGTCAACCCTGGTGATTAGACGGCTACACGGCGACATAACGTTTTCACGGCGGCTCTGACAGCCTACAGTGAGTTGACAGTTCCTCACTTGTCCGCGCCATTAATGATGGCGCCATACCGCGCTCCACTATATATATCGGGGAAGGCAACAGTGCAAAGGGGGATCCGCCCGTCTCTCCCACATACGCAGGCTCGCTCCTCTCTCTTCCTCTCCCTCTCTCCTTCTCAGAGCTCTCTGTCTGCATTTCACTGTTGCCCAGTCACCTCTCTGACTTGACCGTCGGAGGGTCCCCGCCGGAGCCGCCTCCGGTCAGTGCGGACTTTCTTTTGCAGGTGTACGCTTCCCGGCGATCGGGCGACGAGGCGATTGGCTGCAACATATATATATATATATATATATATATATATATGTATGTATGTATGTATATGTTGTGACGTTTACAGAAGATATTGCAAGAGCTTGGACAAAGTTGATGGCGAGGCTGGGCCTTGGTTACGTAATCGGGTGGGAGATGATTATTCGTTGCTTTCCAGCTGCTAACATTAATGTCATTTGAAGTGTATTAAATGAAGTAATATATTTTATAAAATTGACTGGGTCGAACATGAGTCTTATGGGGTCTGTATCGGAAATGTCCTAATTTGAGAACCCCCGGGGTGTATGCTTCTGGGTGGCCGCATCATCTGTTTTGGAAATTAAGCAGCTGCTGCATGTATGGTATGCGCGTGATGTATAGTTCCGGGCACGATCTCTGCAATGAATGGTTGTCATCCATCTTTGAGATGGATAACATGACATACATTCAGGATGGTACAATGTTTTACATACGGTGCAAAATACACCCACAGGGGTCCAACGTCTCAATGCAGTGCTCACATGGAATCCCAGACCTTTCGTTACATAGCACAGTCTTTGCATGACCACCATAATAAGTGTTGCTGCCAATCTTGGATGAGATGATCGGTGATGAGTAGAATTATTGCATCTGAGAGGTGGATGGCAGATAATCTATAAAATAATTTTTTTTATTAAAAATTATTTGATAGAGAATTTTTCGATGCTTAAGTCAGTCAGAAAAAAAAAATAATACAAAGCCAAAAAATGAGAGCCCAAAAACTTATAATTAGTCTTACTTATCTCGCCTCCCATGACTTACCACTTTATATAAAGCAAGAAAAATCGTTACTGTGTAACTGCCATTAAGGCTGAATAATGTGATAGAAAATAGGGTAGGCAGTATGTGTGGATTTTAAAATTTTGAAAACATGCAGCAAAAAATAAATCAGATTAAACCCTTTAACCCCACATGTAAGATACCAGATCTAAACCTATCCAAGCTCAGAAGAAAGCATATATAATTAATCTAAAATTTAAAAAAAAATATGAGATTATATTTCATTACCTTTGCGTGAGTAGAAATTTACCGCTTTAGATGATCTCGGATTCGTAGAAAATGGAGCCGCACACGTATCCGGCCTTTACGGGTATCCACCGGGATCAATTTCGAACTTTTCTTCTCGTAAAAGATTCTTCTTCTCGAGAAGAACCTTGGCCTTGAGGACTCTGATCAACTCTTTTGATCTTAACTGAGAGATCAACTCCTTGATCTGCAGCCTTCTTCTTCTTCTCCTCGATCCTTGATCTTTAAGTTACCAGAACTCCTTCTAGGCATGTGGAAGAGGGAACACCTAACCTTTGGGCATGAAAAGGAAGAATATGAGAGAGAGGAGGCGTGGAGATGGAGAGAGGAAAGGTTTTCTTGATGAAAAATCAATACTAAAAAATCCTAAAGACCTCTCTTTAAATAGACATAAGCCCTAACACATATTAGGAACCCTGTCATCTTAAAAAAGTAGATCCTTATCTCATAAGAATCCTCTACCTTTTAAATATAATTTATGTCAAATAAAATCAGATATAAAAGGTAATTAATCAGCCCTTTTAAGCATGTACAATAGCCATCTATGGAATACATGTCAGGTGGTTGGGATGCCAACTCTTGACGCCCCACAAAGGGATCTCCAGCCATAAGAGATAGGGGCATGGACCCCACCCTCTCTCCTTCACGTCATGACACATAAGAGGGGGGGCCCTCTAGGATATGGCGCTCAATAATTTTAAAAAAAAAATACGCCACCCATTCTTTCATCTATTCCATATGCATACTTAGAGATAATTAGGAGATATGGAAGAGATAATGTTAGGATAAATATGCCAACTAATTGACTTAATTAAATCTTCTTGGACTTATAATTAAGAGCCTAATTAAATTCAAATGAATTTAGGTTAGGTTCAAGACTATAGACTTGATCAAATCAAAGTCCGAGAAGAATTAGGTTTAACCATGTGCTAGCATGATTCTCATAAACCTAATAGAGTTTCAAATAAACCTTAACCCAATTAGAACTTCATAAGTCCAATTGGTAAATTCGAGATTAAATTTCTTAATGTGTGACCAAATAGGTTCCATTCTATCTGATAGTGAGATATATTGTGATCTCTATCACAATATCATCGAAACTCTTTTCGATGGATTGGAATATTTTTAATTCTACTCTTCGAGGGCCATCGATCATCAAAATGACACCCGATAAATCTCACAATCCACCAGTGACACCTAGCAGTATGTAGTGGCGACCTAGTAGAATAAAAATACGAATCTTTAGGTACAATTATCGTATGATTTAGTCCTTCTATCGTGAGTTCCGACTTGACGGAGGTCATGGAGAACTCGTCAAACCCCATCGTCAGTCTTGTGTAAGATTGGCTCGACTCGAGTTCATTTATAAATCCCATGAAAATTCTTTTTCAGTATTCATACTTGCTTTGGCCAAAGACTTTCTGAATTCAATCTTGCAAATCACATAGAACTTCTCTTTTTCTACCAAGATTGATAAATTCCATCTAGGTGCATCCTACTCCAAATAGTGAACCTGAACCTACTGAAGCCAACATACACAGCAAGGATCCAAATAGCTAGGGACCAAGAAATGTGCAGTCAAACTCAGTAGTCTCGCTGCGAATAGCCAATATCACCGCAGGTCAAAGAACCACTCATACCACTGCAGCATCGAGAAGATCACTGACGAGTGAGTAGACATCCATGTGGTTCTCGTGTTGGTCACGTTCAGTGCAAGTTATTCTCTAACAACCACCTGCACCTTCACTCCGATGTCTCTATACTGTAGACTCAAGACTCATCTACCCACAAGAGAGGTGAACTGTGCACCAATCTCAAATGGATTGATCACTGTCCTCCGTGATGATCCCTTTATCGGGAGCATTTAAAAATTAATCACTAATTAATATATGTCTCAAATTCTTAACTCTTTAAAAATATACAAAAATTAATTTTATTAATTTGTAGAACAAATCATGGGCATATAAACATGATTGGAAAGAAAAGGTCTTTTATTTATAATAAAAATATTATAAGTACAGATTTAGGTCCTAAAAATACATAATGTGTCAGCCAACAATTGGTTTCAAGACACAAATCCAACATAATGGACCGTTCATGGATGACTATTGTATTCCATGTTTGTAGATAATTAATAATCATGCCGGAAAACTGTCGTTTAATCCCAGATCCGTAGGATTTAAATAGTCGGTATGGTGCTGAGAATGTCGTTAGTCAGGTGCGACTATGTGTCGAACGTTGCCGATCAGGTGTTGATCACATGTCGAACCAAGTCGATCAAATATCGACTTGGTCAAGTCTCATCGATCTAAGTCGGCTCGATCTATAACATATATGCTTAGTCAGTGGAAGGTGAGAAAGAAAAATAGTCATCGCGCATTTAGTCAGTAGGGAGGTGAGGATGAGGGATAGTTGGCTAAGCGATGAGGATCTACCCCAGCACTTATCCTCCAATTCTTAAATCTGATTTTATAGCTTTAATCCGGCGAAGGGAGTTAATTATCATACGGATCCAAGTTGCTTTTTCCGACGATCTCTACTTATTGTTGCTTTGAAAGTTACATCCAACCATTCCATCATTTCGTGAAGCAAACCGTCGTTTGTCGTTTTGTGAGACGTGCGGTGGCTTTTGTATCGCAAGTCATGCAGCAATAAATATTGTGAATCATTCGAAGCATTCATCCGTGATGATTGTAGAAGATCGAGCCGCTGGATAATAATTCATTGAGTGGCCTGAGTAGTCGACATGTCAGTCGGTCATTTACTCAATTTGTTGTCACGAGGATCTGACTTATTTGGTGCAATCTCAATGGTGATACATCAAAAGCTAAAAAATGATCGACTGAGATGACTGCCACATGTCAAAATCTCCAAAGAGGTCATAACTTTCCGTATCGATTATGGCCGTTGAGTGATTCTATAGATAGGAGTCATTTTCTCTTTAGATATTCTTCTAATTCCAGAGCATTTATTTTCAGTCCAAAGTTCTTGTCCTCAATAGAGTATAGGATTCGTCTCCCTGGGGTGGTCTAGGCTCCTTCGTCGTCGGCCTTCTCCCTCCTCGTTGGTTTCTTTGTCGTCGTTGGTCTCTCTTTTATCATCGTCGATTCTTTCTTAAGGTTAAGCTTCTTTCTCCCCTCTCTTTAGGTTTTTGCCATCATCTCTTTATGTTTTTGCCTTAGGAATGGCTTCACCTGATAGAGAGTCCAAAGACGAGAATATGGTGGGAGACCAAAGTTCTCAGACTCCAACTGTCCAGAGGAAAACCAAGGATGTTCTTCGAGATGATCCTAAAGATGTCTCTTTTTGGCAGGATCGTCCTGGTCCTGATTAGAGGCCCAGACTAAGGGGCCTACTATTACAGGGGGATTTAGTCCCACATCAATTATAAGTCAAAGATACTCTGTCATATATGAGATAGGCGCACACTCCATCCTTAAAAGGCACCTTTTGGGCCAAAGCCTAGAGGACAAAGCCGTGAGGCTCGACAGCCGCAAGCATACCAGCTACGGCCCAAGGGTCGCAAGCGTATAAGCTATGGCAACTGCAAGCATATCAGCTATGGTTCAAGAGCCGCAAGCCTACAAACTATGGTATGCATGAAGTCAAAGCGAAAAATACCTCTTGTTGGGATGAGCCCTTCGTCCGTATGAGCCTCGAAGTTCTCTGACCACAATAAATGGTGCTAGAGGAAGGGCCCCTCTAATATGAGATAGAAGCACACTCTACCTGCAAGAGGTGCCTTTTGGTCCAAAGCCGTGAGGCCCGACAACCACAAACTTACCAACTACGGTCCAAGGGCCAGAAACATATAAGCTACGGCAACCGCAAGCATACCAGCTATGGTCCAAGGCCGCAAGTCTATAAGCTACGATACGAACGCATCCATAACGGATAATGCTTCTTGCTGGGATGAGCCCTCCATCCCATAATTAGGAGAGGAGCTCATGTGCCCCTAGGAAATAATTGGTGCCTTCAGGATGGCATGGATGGTCCCTTGTTGCGAGAGTAGAAGGGCCAATGCACCAACTCAAAGGTGGATGTCCCTTACTCCCCCACCAAAAAAAAAAAAAAAGAAGAGAGGAGAAGGTGGATGACCTCCATTTTCTTCTTTCTGTGATTATTGGCATTTTGATTTATAAAGGGTAGCTTCTTTTCTTTGTTCTAGCTGCTTTAATTCTTTTATTGATGGTTTTGAGCTTTTCTGATGCTTTCTTCTGTTTCTTTTTTTTTAATTTTTTTTTTTTCGGGACTAGTCTTCTTGATTGGTTCTTCGTGTACTTAATCTCATTTCGTTCATCTTAATTAATGAACTATTTGGTGATTTTTCATCATTTCGCTAAAAAGAAAATCAAGATTCCGAGTATGTTTTGGCCTTTTTAATTTCCTTATTCTCTATTTAACATTTGCTGTAAATATATTATTTTTTAGTTAAAACTAAAAGAAATCCAACTCGAGTTAGGGGAATCTCTTCTCACCAATATAAGCTAATCCATGTAACCCGAGGCTTGTGCATTTGTTGTGAGTATGTCCTTCTTAAATTAGAACTAAAATAAATCCAACTCAAGCTAGGGGAGCCAATTCTCATCAACATAAGGTAACCCATGTAACTCGAAGCCTGTCCATCAGACTTGTGAAAAAGAGACAAAGATCCAATGTTTAGTATTATTTGCTTATGCATGCACATTAAAATAATAAGAAAAGAGAAATGAAATATTTAAATATTTTAGATAAACATCACATAACCGTCTTTTTTTCTGATGGACGTTCCAATATATGCGCAATACCGTGAGATACTTTTTGAGTACTGCAGAAGATCTCATTTTTATTTTTAAATATTATATATCTTTTCGGATTAGAATAATAAATTTTTCTTCATCTTTTTTGATGGTGCCCTCCCCCCTTTGGCCAAGATATTAAAAAAAAGAGTCCATTTGGAATCCATGGGGGCTAAATGACTGGGAAAAATATCAAGATTTGTGATCAACATCCTCCATTTCAGCTTGAGGAACCGATTGAACCTAAATCTAAGCATCATGTGCCGGAATCCATCACTGACATGGCAAGGAGTTCAGATGCTCCATGGTGCACCTTTTATACCAAATTGTATTACCTTAGATAGTTTCCATATCATCCATCTCGGAGGGAGCAGTTGTCATTAATTGTTGCTGAAGTTCAAGCAAACATGCTCGATGCCATACGTGGTGCATGCCCCAAACGGATACAATCATTCATCTCCAAGATGAATGATGTGAAAATTATCTAAGGTGGCACAATATTCTACAATATAAAAGATGCACCACAGAGAATCTTGGATTCAATGTAAACAGTGAATTGAGACTTTAGACCCAGCACCGTGCGGATGTAATCTTTTTTGGACAATGAACGGTCGTACGATATCATCTATCTTAGAGATGGGTGACAACCACTTGTTGCGGTCATGGATTAAAGGGTTGGATGGTTTGAAAGATTAGTTTATGCCTCCATATTCGCATACGTATGATATTATCTGTTTTGGCCTCTGATGCTGTCATATGAGATCTCACGATTTTACCTTTTAAGATATGCTTCACGTGAAAGAGAAGATTCAAATCTATACAAATTATACTCCCTTTTGATTTGGGGAGCTAATTTTATTGGGGGACTACATCTTTAGTCCCACATCGGTTGTGAGTCAAGAGGGAATATTGCTTATATGGATTGGAACCTTCTCTCCCATATGAGGTGCCTTTTAAAGGACAAAACCATGAGGTTCCATGCGACAGCGCTAGAGGCCAAAGCAGACAATGCCTCACGTATGTAGGCACAGAGGCATAAGCCAACTATCCGAGCTATCCGACCTCTTGACCCATGACCACAACATTAGCACCGTCTGTGGAATTACCTTCTGCCCACGCACAAATACTCCCTCTTGACTTGGGGGGCTAATATTATGGGGGGATGGCATTTTTATTTTCACATCGATTGTAAGTCAAGAAGGAGTATGGCTTATATGGATTGGAACCTTTTCTCCCACATGAGGTATCTTTTAAGGGATAAAATCGTGAGGCTCTGTGCGACAGCGTCAGAGGTTAAAGCTGACAATACCTCATATATGTGGGTGCAGAGGCATAATCCAACTATCTGAGCCATCCGACCCCTTGATCCATGACCACAACACCACCCCTTGCAGAAATTCAAGGGACCATGCTCTATGCCATACAACATGCGTATTCCATACAAACACTAGCCGGTTAATTTCCAAAATAGATGATGCGGCTACCCAAAATGATACACCCAGGAGATTCTTAAATTAGAACATTTCCGATACGGACCCCTTAAAACTCATATCCGACCCGATCAATTTATAAAGGATTTTGCTACTGCTTCAAAGAGTATTTAAGTTTTTTTTACTACTTATCTATTTCTGGCCATCGGATTAAATATGGATCATTCGGATTTCAATTAGTTGAAGTTCTGATGTACATGGCTAATGCAGTAAATATTTAAAATTATTTTATACCATAATTAAATTGATTTTTTTTTTGAAAATGGTATTTTCCTCGACCACTAAAGGTGGAGATAGTGTGGGGAAGCCGTGGATGACTGGGGTGCAGAGTGAGGGGAACTGTGGGCGTATAGGGTTGGAATTGGGCCAAGTCATGCCCCTACTTGAGTCCGATCTAAAATAATTTTTTGGGCTTCGGACCGAACTTAGGCACTATTTTTTGAGAAAAAACCAGCCCGAGCCCGACCCTAGCTCGATTGGGCCAACCCTTCCGAGGACCCCTCTGCCGACCACCCCAAGCCCTTCACTACACCAACCGCCTCCTCTCCAGCCACATGTCCCCATCCCTCGCACCTGACAAGCCCACCATGGCCGAGTCAATCAAGTGCCAGCTTGCCATCTCCAGATGATCTACTGATGCCTCTTTTGATCTTCGATCGATTCTAATCTCTAAACAACCCTAATCTTGTAATTCGTCGACCCCTTTCTTGATATCCATCTTTAGACGATTCGTCGATGTCTCCATCTTTGGATCTCTTGATCTCCTCCTCTGGGACCCTCCGTCAACAGCTTCGTCTTTGTCTCTGTCTCCATTTGCAGGCGATCCGATGGTGGTGGCATTGAAGGAGTAGGAGAGGGAGAGGGAGAGGAGAATGGAGCAAGCAGAGGAATGGGCCTCTAATCAGGTTGGGCTTGGCCTGGGCAAATGGTATGCCTGAGCCTGGCCCGAAAGATGATTGGGCTATATATTCGAACCCAAAATCTGGCTTAATTTTTTTGGGCCCAGCCCATAGCCCAACCTAAAGTCGGGTCGGCCCAAGCCCATTTCCAGCCTTATGTAGGCACTCATTGGGGGGGGGTGGTGAACTAGAGAAGCCGCGGGCCGTCGGAGGGGGGGAGTGAGGGTGGGCTAGTGGCAGATCCATTTGAGAAAATGTGGGGTCAATTAAGCCCACAAAAAAAAGTTGACCCTGTGTATATGCTATAGTAGGAAAGCCATATTAACCCATGGAAAAAATCAAAATTGATCTCACAACATTAGATATATATCTATATTAGTAGAAAAAGTCAAAATTAACCCTACTAATTTTGTAAATTGACTACATATCTCATGTAAAATTTTGAAGAAGTAAAGGATAAAAAAAGATTACATCAAAAGAATAATTATGATTTATATTTTCTCTCTTTAATGACTTACATATCCTACCTTTCTCTTCCTCTGTTACACCAATTTGACCTCTCTTCCTTTATCTCTCTTTCTTTCTCTTTTTTATTAATTATTTTTTTATTAATATTTTAATACCCATCGAATCTCATCCGTCCACCTCTTATATTTAAATCTCTTATCAATTTATTTTTTATACCTTTAAAGAACTACATCAAAATGATGAAAAGAATAATTATGACCTACATTCTCTTCTGTTAATGACTGATCATATATCCCACCCCTCTCTTCCTTTCTCACGCAACTTTAACTTCTCTCCCTCTCTTTTTATTTTTTAAACTCTAATCAATCTAAATGCAATAGATAACAATATGCTTTTCTTGTTTCTTTTCTCAACTTGAATTAGACATACCTCTTTTAGCTTTTTTTTTGTAACATTCTTTTAGATTTTTTTATTTCTCTTTTTTTTTCACTCGTATCAAATATATATGATCACAATAATTTTAGATTAGTTATTATAATTTTAATATTTAATAATATCTAAAATTTTATTACGATGCTTCTTTATAATATTTCGTTATAAAAGATATTTAAGATATTATACATTATATTTTTTATATATTTTTTTATTTTTTAAAAAATAAATATTTTATTATTATTATTTTCTTTCTTAGAGATCATTTTTTTTATTATATTAATCCCATAAAATAAAATTTTTGGATCTGCAAGGAGGTGGGCAGAGCAGTTGCAAGCCATGTAGGGATCATGAAAATTGTGAGCGCGGGAGCAGGATGCAGAGGAGCTGCAAGCCGCCCCGGTGATTGGGGGGGGGGAGGGGAGGGAGAATTGGGTGCGGAAAAGCCAAAGTTAAAGGATGGAAGAAGAAAGAAAAAAAAAATATTTTTTTAAAATTAATAAAATATAAAAAAAAAATAAGATGTAATAGCTTACATATTTTATATAATAAAATATTATAAAAAATGCCGTACTAAAATTTATTTATAAAATTCGTTGCTTCATTTAGTACATCAGCAGCTAGAACGCAACGAATAATCGTCTCCCACCCGATCACGTAACCGAGACCAAGCCTCGCCATCAACTTTGTCAAGGTTTTTTTTAATATAATAAACTTTGTCAAAGCTCATGTAGTCTGCAAATATCCCAACAGAATACTCGCTCGCCACCGCAAGTTGCGACTGTCATCTACCGTATATATTTTAATATCTCGCCATTTCTTTTGAGGACTTTCTTGCCTCATTTAGTTAAGCTCTCTTTTCGTACCCCATCCGTACCAATACACGCTTATTTAACCTAACCTCGACGAAGGAAGACGTCATCTGTGGAACCAGTCATGCACACGTGGTATTTTAATGGGTAAATCCAGCTACAGTTCCACCATCGATTCCTCCAGTGCCTATATGTACCCATTCATGAGCTCAACTCTTCTCCATTCATCTCCTAGCTAGTTTCTCCAGTTCTCCATTGGCAAAAGATCATCTCTCTCTCTCTCTCTCTCTCTCTCTCTCTCTCTCTCTATTTATCTATCTATCTAGCTCCCCTCCTCGTCCGTGATCAAGCATTGATACAAACACTGATAAAAGAATGGATATGAGAGCTCGTGGTCCTATATTCTCTTCTTGCATGATCTTCTTCATGGCCGTCCTAACCGTGGCCTCTGCGACATCGGCTTCCCTGAAGGTTGGCTTCTACGAAGAAACATGTCCGTCGGCAGAGGCCATCGTGCGGGAAACAGTAAGCCAAGCCATCGCCAAGAATCCCGGATTTGCCCCCGGACTTATCAGGATGCATTTCCATGACTGCTTCGTTAGGGTATACTTCTTCTTACCCCTGCAAAAAGTCGTGCATTATAGAAGATTAACCAAATGGTTAAGCTAAAGCTCAATGTTTAATTCAATTAGTACATAAGAGCTATGCAATGTGCATGTTACCTTCCATACATTAATTTCTGATCCAGGTTTGGAATTTTGGCATGAGTGGGTCAACAAATTAAATTCCTAATCCATGAAATAGAATTAACCCTCAAACTCCCTATTGACCATTCCTTAGAATTTGTTGAAAGGTTGCATGACCGAAACATATGATTATGTATTTTCCAGGGATGCGACGCTTCCGTTCTTCTCAACTCAACCCCTGGGAACCCTTCAGAGAAGGAGGCTCCGCCAAACAACCCAAGCTTGCGAGGCTTCGAGGTGATCGATGCAGCAAAGGCCGCAGTAGAAGCCAAATGCCCTCGCAAGGTCTCGTGTGCCGACATCATTGCCTTCGCCGCCCGTGATAGTGCCTGCATAACCGGCGGCATGGACTATGAGGTGCCGGCTGGGCGGCGTGATGGAAGAATCTCTCTAGCATCGGAGGCTCTCGACAACATTCCATTCCCAACCTTCACTGCCGACAAACTCAAGGAGAACTTCGAAAGGAAGGGCTTGTCGTTGGATGAAATGGTGACACTCTCGGGAGCCCACTCCATTGGCCGCTCTCACTGCTCCTCCTTCACGACCAGACTGTACAACTTCAGTGCCACGCACCCTCAAGATCCCTCCATGGAGCCAGCTTTTGCAGCATACTTGAAGGCTAGATGCCCGCCGTCGACTGCTAGCCTTAGCGATCCGACGACCGTGCTTCTCGATGCCGTCACGCCTACTCGCCTCGATAACATCTACTACCGGAATTTGTTGAAGCATAGGGGAGTGCTGACTTCAGACCAGACGTTGCAAGAGAGCTCAGAGACCGCAAAGCACGTGTGGTACAATGCAAAGCACCAGTCAGCTTGGGCTGCTAAATTTGCATCTGCCATGGTGAAGATGGGTTCTATTGAAGTGCTCACCGGAAGCCAGGGGGAGATCAGGGAGAAGTGCTGGGTTGCGAATTCCTAGGTCTTTCTATGAAATCTTAACTACTACAAGTGTCTCAGATTTTCCGCTTATTCATTGATTAATTTCCCTTCAATTTGAAGGGAGCAAATTGTTCAGGAGTTTATGCAAAAAGATGTTGCAGTTTCGTTGTTATCCCTCCGCGTATTTCTTTTCTTGTTGTTTTCCTTTTTTTTGGTGGGGGTGGGTGGAGGGGGGTGTGGGCCTTGCACGTTAGACAAATATACCACAGACGATAATCCTCCGTCTAGAAGTATATAGCAAGATCGATCAACATAATCTTGTTGAGCATGGAGAAATAACTGCGCAAGAAGCCCTAAAGCATACATATATGCGTAAAATCGTACACGCACATAGGTAAATATGTATATGCATATGTACGTATGTACCTATGTATATAGTGGGTTTCATGCAGTGCAAATGTATTATAGACGTGTACCATATCGCTCAATTATGACTATTATGCAAGGTCCTGACCTCTAGCTCATCCTTGTGTGGAAATGATCCCAGCTTAGTAGCTTGTTCTGATGTTATTTCTGCTGTTGTTTCATACCCAAGCTTCTCCATAATGATTTCATCCTAATAAACATAATAATTTCAAGCACACCTTTCCCAGCAATATTCCATCATTGCAGGGGTGGCTCAATACATTGGGAGGCCTGGGGGCCTAAAACAAATTGGGGCTTAAAGTCTTTGCTTTGGTGGCCTTACCCTTAAGCCGGCACTGCATCATTGTGATGGCGTCCAGCATTTAGATGCGTTTTAACCTGTACATTGCACATATGCTTTTATATATATAATTTTTTTTTACTGGTCAAAGATATGATTGCATAGGACGTTTGACTTGTTATCTCTCCCCGAATCTAGGCATTTGGCAAACTTTGGCTGCGCCCTTTCAGGAAGCTACGTAGAACTTTACAAGCTTTATAATTCTTCCATGTAATTTTTATGCTTTACATGCGAAAATATGCAGGGGCCACAAAAAAAAAAAAAAAAAAAAAAAAAAAAACTATATAATAATAATAAAATAATATATATTTATTAGAAGTGATATTCTGTATTGATACATCAGTGTATGAGATAATCATCCAATATGCCACGTGTCATTTAAAAATATGGGAATACGGGCTTGCGATACGTGGTGTTGTGCGGTGCGACGATCAAATAAACTCAACCCTCTTCGTGGGAGAAAGAAGAAAGGGAGAGAAAAAGAATAGCTTTTAGAAAAAAAAGAGCAAGCAAGTGAGAGATGATGGAGGGAGAGGGCGATGGCGATCGGAGAGAGGAGGCAGAGGAGGAACCGTGTGATGTGTGGGTGGTGATGGAGCTCCTCTGGTCGATGGGTGTGGGAGAAGGGGAATAGGAGCTCTGAGTGGTCCACCAGTCCCTGGAGGTGGACTACCGCTACATCATCGACATTTTATCCGACATCTAATTGGAAATGAAAAAAGAAGAAAGATTATAGGGCTGACCGTCTCCTCTCCTCCTCCCATCCGAGCTTCCATGAATACGCTGACCGTCTTATCGGATAAAGATGGCCAGACCTCCGGCCTGCCGGCACTACCCTTGCCAAGCCATTGGCAACCACCCAAAAAAATTAAAAAAAGATGAAAAACAAGAGAGAAGAGAGGAAAGAACTGTCGGATCTTGATAAAACCAGCAATTTTGCTCTCCCTCACAATAGCTTAAAGGGTCTATTATCCTCGATATAGTCAGTGGCCCATTGATTAAGCTCTTCCGACAGCCATCGACTAGGATTTGGAGGGGAGGAGTGTCAGTTTTGGGATCCTCCTTCTCCATCAATCTTCCATCAAGAAGAGCCGCTCATCGCTGCCTCACAGGCGGTCAGGATGGTGATCTCAGGCTGGCCGTCGGTGATTGAGGACGGCCCAAGTCTCACCAGCGGTAGATATGGGAGGTTCATCGCCAGCTAAATGGGTTTTTGGGTGGTAATCGGGAAAGAAAAGAGGAAGAAGATGGATGAGGTTTTGGGTTTGGATTTCGGGTTTTGATCCGGATCCATTAAGTACAAACCCACTAGCCCCTTAAAACTAAATCAAGTTATCTATATCTATCTATATAATCTATATTTATATAATAATAGTTAAACAATAGATAGCTATTAGAGGTGGTATTTTATACATATTGACACCTAAGATTATAGGATAATCTTCCATAACGTCACATATCATTTTTAATATATATACATATATATATATATATATATATATATATATATATATATATATATATATATGTTTCATTTGGTCTTCTCTTTATTCGAATCTCTCCCGAGTTACTTCATTCCTTCCCCAATTCCTTCGAAGGCTTCAAGCGGCCTAGAGACTTAGAGCAGCAGGAGCGAATGTATTCCAAATCTTCTTTTCGTCCTTCCAAACACCCTTATCCAAACTGTGGGGATGTCTAGTGGCTCTTCGATTTCCACTGTCCCTTTCCTCTCAAAATCCTAACTCCCATGGTAGCCCTCCTCACCTCCCAATCCCCACGCCACCCCGAGATCCTCCATATCGGCCAAGTGGAGCTGCTTCGATAGCCATCGGAGGCAAGAAGAGGGGAGCAACAGGAGAAGCCAGTCGATGTGTGGGTGTTGGGGTGCACAGTCATGGAGATGGCCACTGGATGCATGCCATGGTCGGAAGTCTCGATCTGATCCCCGCTCTCCATCAAATTGCTTTCTCCACCGATGTGTCGGAGCTACCCAGTTGGATCTCCAATGAGGAGGACTTCTTGGACAAATGCTTAAGAAGAGATCCCGATGAGTGGTGGTCGATGGAGTAGCTTCTCAAGCATTCATTCGTGGCATCGTCGGCAGATTGCCTTCGAACTTGAATTCCACTCGCAAATGGATTTCTCCCAAGAGCACTCTCGATCAGACTTTCTGAGAATCAATATCAGACAGGAAAAAGAAGAGGAGGATATTGACAAACTTGAAAACCCATCAAATGATCCATCACAGAGAATTCAGCTTCTCGCTGTCGTCGGCGACGTCGACGTTTCCAATTGGACATGGGATGACAGCTGGATGACCATTAGAACAGACAGTAGGGAATGCGAGATTATTATCCAGGTAAAGAAAGATAAGATTTAGATTCTAGCAAAGGAGAGTCCATGATCGACGGTGGCTCACCAACAAATTTGTCGATCAGTAGGAGTGACCAAATTCTCATGACTAGCAGCAGTGGTGGAAGCGATAGTGAAGAATTCATGTTAAGCACTAATCACATGGGTGGAAAGGAGGATTACCTCTCCTGTTCGCATAATCGAATAATCTATCGATGCAGTTCAAATTAATTTTAAATTTATAAAATAAGATTCAAAAAATATATAATAAAATATTTATTAATATGGATATAAATATAATATTATATTAATATATTAATATAAATATCATAAAAATAGTAATAAAATTATTATATTAGTATATATTTTAATATAATATTAAAATATAATAAATATTAATTTTAGTTTGAAAGATATTTTTGTCCTCAAATTTCAGTTTAAAATCAGCACTCAGGATAATATTAGATATATCCGACCTCCAAGATAGACATCCCATCACTAGATTAGACATGATAACCAGATTTATTTCTGTATTTCCTTCATTTGTATTGATTTTAATTTCTTTCCGTGTTTCCTTTATTTTCATTGATTTTTCTTATGTTTTCTCTATTTTTTCTATGGTTTTGTGTTGGATATTTCCTTTCTATTTTTTCATTCTAAATATCATACTTACTGCATTCCAAATCCTATAAATTATTCATTTTTAGATAATTTTACTATTCCAATTCATTTTGATCTAAACTATTACTTTAAATATTTGGTTTATTTTTCTGTTTTATCTAATTAAATTATTATGTTTATAATTTACTTTATATTGAAATTTATTATTATGATAGTTATTCTTCTATATTTGTAAAATTAATAGGTCCGGATATCGCTCGGCCACTATGTCAATTTTATGGTAAATTGGTAAATGTTTTAGCACCTTATATATCCACAATTTATTGGTTCTAATAAAAACTTGTATGTCTTCGAAATGTATTTGCATCATGTACATTAATCATTCATTACTCCTTTCTACATTGTTGGGATAATCTCCATTCTAGACATCAACTAGAGAAGTCCAATCTTTCAATCAATGCCGTATTTGTGATTGGTATGATAGTCGTGATTGGTTAGAATCTATACAGCACATTAGAGTTCTTGTGTACAGCCATCATCTATTGCTTATTGTAGGATTTTTTGTGTGGCTAGGCTAAATTATGCCACTCTCATTCTTATTTGGAAAAAAGATGCCGCCAAGCTATTCTCTGACTATAGGCCTATCAATCTAATGGACAGTTGTATTAATTAAAATTGTCTTGAAGGTTCTCGCCAATAGATTGAAGTCTTTTCTTGGTACTTTAGTAGACGAGGCTCAGATCGCCTATATTAAAAGTAGATCTATTCTCGACAACTTCATCACGGCCAATGGGGCCGGTGTTGCGTCATATGAGAGTCCGACTCTTAAGGGGTGGTATGCAAGTTAGATTTCATGAAAGCTTTTGATAGAATAAATCCTAATTTCTTTTTGTGTTTGCTTATTGACAGAAACGTTCCACCAAAAGGGTTAGTTGGATCAGAAACTTGCTACTCGGTGGAAAAGTTGCGGTGAATGTCAATGGGCAAATTGGCAACTGGATATCTTGTGGGCATGGGCTCTGGCAAGGAGATCCGCTATCCCCTTTCCTTTTTTATCCTTGTAGTCGATCCATTTTACCATATTTAGTGTTGTTTGACAGAAGCTGCGATGTAATCATGTATGTGGTCTTTTTCCCCATTCTTTGAAGAGACGCTTAAATGGAATATTGACCTACTAACAGTAGTCTAGCTGATTTTGTGACCATATATCCTTTTTCTATAGCAAAAAGAAATTTCAAATCGTTTTCAATGCGCAAAGAAGACGGTGTCGAGAAACTTGATAAGAAATAATGGATGTTTTAATTAATGAGATAACTATTGCTACAATAGCTTAAAAGGCTTTGTTGTATCTAGGGTTGGGCACCGGGCCGGGCCGGCCCGACGGCCCGGTCCTCCCTGGCACAACTTGGGCCGTATCTGGCACAGCCCGTCAAGCACTGTAGCGAGCCGTGCCATGGCCTAATTTTAGGGCCAGACTGGGCTGGGGGTTTGGTGGCCCATGGCCCAGGCCCGGCATGGAACATGCCGAAGCCTAACACAGCCCGCGTGCCAACCCATATGGAAATGCCAAGGTATGGCCCATTTGGCAGGGCACGTTTTTAAAATTTTTATTTTAAAAAATAATGTTTATAAAATAAAATAGATTGGGGGATAAATAAAAAAAAGGTGGGAGATATTGAGATTTTTTTTGTTAGAGTAAAAATCATCTTGTAACGGTGGAGGGTTTGAAATAGATCCATATCAGCTTATTAATTTAAATCAAAATTATACGAAAGAGGGAAAGGGGCTAGGCCTGATCTTCAAAATACAATAAGAGAGAGAGAAGAAAATAGAGATGACTCACCTCAACAAATAAAAAATAAAAATATATAATTTTTAGAAATTAAGAATTGAAAATAAATTTTACTAATTGTCTATTGTGTTTGTGTCGTCCTCATCATTAGATCCAGTATCATATCTTCCTTTGTCTTGAAGTCTCGTCTCTGCATCCAGAGTGGAGAGTTGGAGAGCCAGAAGAGGAGGGCCGGGCTGTCGGAGAGTTGCATAGCCGAAGAGCCGGATTTGTAGAGCTGAGAGATAGATCGGAGTAGAGCTAAAGAGAGTAGAGTGGAGTAACCGAAGAGCTGCCTCTTGAACTCCGACTTTCAAAAGGGAGACACTTTCTCTTCTTGTATAACTTTTGAATTACTAAACTATAATTGCTACTTACTAAATATTGAATAGAAAAGAGAAGAATTACTAGAAGAGAGAATAAATAGGAGTAGAGAGATTAGAGAGGGAGAGAATTGATTTAATGAATTGACGTGGTGAGAATGAAAAAAAGGAGGGCCCTATTTATAGAAGTTTCAAAACTTTTATTTTTCCAAAATACCCCTCAATCTAGCCGTTTTTTGGCTGTTAGCGGGGTCAAAATGGTAAAAATAAAAAAATTATCTATTAAGACCCTTTTAAAAATAAAAAAAATATCAAATTAATCGTTATGGGTCGTGCCTGATCCGTTTGGACCTTGGCACGGCCTGTTTGGGCTAAAAAAAAAAAGAGACCGAGCCAGATGGGCTAACGGCCGTGCTTGGTACGGCCCATCAGTCCTCGGGCCTAGGATGTCGGGCGGAGGGTTAGGCCTTTCGTATCGTGCCGACACGATCCGTTTACTAGATGGGCCGTGTCTGGCTCAACCCACTATAGTACTTGGCCCAATGGGCCTGGGTCAGGTCGGACCAGGCACGGCCCAATGCCCAAGTCAAGTTATATCTCATATATACATAGTATGAATTTATCTCACTATTATTTTTTATTATTTTAGATAACATAAATTTTTTCTGAAAATCATTGTTATATTTTCTGAAAAATCTGATATACTCTTAAGCTTTGGAAATAATAGTTGTTAGTCATGTTATAATGATAATTAACAGTTTTTGAGGGATGCACTTTAGGGGTTGTTTCATGCAGAAAAATTGACAATTTTCAAGCAGGTAGGGTTAATATTTAGATAAATAAAACTATATTGCTTATAGATCAAATATAGTTAGCATTTGAAGTCTTCAAAAGTTACTTGGCATATTGGATTGATCACATGCATAAACCTTACCATACAATGTGCCAATTGTTCCATCTAGAAATCCCACAATAAGCAATAGATGATGGCTGTACACAAGAACTCCAATGTGCCATCTAGGTTTCATCCAATCACGGCTATCATACCAATCACAAATACTGTGTTCATTGAAACATTGGACTTCTCTAGTTGATGTCTAGAATGGTGACGATCCTAACCAGATAAAAAGTAGTAATGAATGATTAGTGTCCATGAAAATACCATTTCAAAGTTATACAGGTGCGCATTAGAACTAATAAATTGTGAATATATAAGGTGCTAAAACATTTGCAAATTTATCATACAATTTACCGTCTTTTTTGCCGCCTCTAAAATATATTTGTGCAAAAAAATCACATAAAGTAATTATAAAGCTTATAAAGTTCCACGCAGCTTCCCAAAAGGAAGCAGCCAAAGTTTGCCAAATGCCTAGATTCGGGGAGAGATAAAAGGTCAAACGTCTACGCGGTCATATCTTTGACCATTAAAAAAAATTCTATATATAAAGCAAATGTTTAACGTATAAGTGAGAACCCATCTGAAAGCTAGACGTCATAATAATGAGTACTAACCGGCAACAGTGTTCTTGAAATCAATTATCATTATTAGGATGAAATTGTTACGGCAAGGCTTAGGAGTGAAACAACTACTGCAGAAATATATAACATATAACAGGCCACCAAGCTAGCTAGGATCCTTTCCTGTTCGAGGTTTGGTTGGAGAGGTCAGGATATATTTTGCGTGATTATTGAGTGATGTGGTACACGTCTATCATACACTGCACTGCATGAAACCCACTGTACACATACATACATATGTACAAGGTACCTATGTACATATGTACGTACGTACGTACATATGTATATATATATATGTATATATATGTATATATATATGTATATATATGTATATATATATGTATATATATGTATATATATATGTATATATATGTATATATATATGTATATATATGTATATATATATGTATATATATGTATATATATGTATATATATGTATATATATGTATATATATGTATATATATGTATATATATGTATATATATGTATATATATGTATATATATGTATATATATGTATATATATATATATATATATATATATATATATATATATATATATATATGTTTGTATGTCTGCATGCATGTTTGTACGTATGTATCCTCAAGGCTTCTTGCACGGTTCCTTCTCTGCAAGCACAACCGCGCGGAGGTTACGTTGATTGATCCCTCCATAAAGCCAGATATGCTACTCTTCACTTCTGGATGGAGGAGTATATGTCTCTGCAATACTTGTCTCATGTCTCCACCAATGTCATATATATGACCATGCAACCAGAATCCTCTAGGCTTCGATATGCTAGGGCGAATTCATGATACATGTATGGATGAAAGATTTTGAGCCTTAGAAGCAGACTTGAATTTTAGAATAACAAGATAGCTTAACCACCCCCACCCGAACCCCCACCGCGACGAAAAAAAAAAAGGTGAAAATTCTCACATGTGCAGGCACAACAAAGAAACACACATAATGACTGATTATTTCGCTTGAAATCTTTATCGAATAAAGAATATTATAGGTTCCAGAAACAACTTTTCGTATAAACTCATGAACAATTTGCTTCCTTCAAATTGAAGGGAAAATAATCAAGGAATAGGGGAAAAAAACTGAGACATTCGTAATAGTAAAGTTTGCATAGGAAGACCTAGGAATTCACAACCCAGCATTTCTCCCTGATCTCCCCCTGGCTTCCGGTGAGCACTTCAATAGAGCCCATCTTCACCATGGCAGATGCAAATTTAGCAGCCCAAGCTGACTGGTGCTTTGCATTGTACCACACGTGCTTTGTGGTCTCTGAGCTCTCTTGCAACGTCTGGTCTGAAGTCAGCACTCCCCTATGCTTCAACAAATTCCGGTAGTACATGTTATCGAGGCGAGTAGGCGTGACGGCATCGAGAAGCACCGTCGTCGGATTGCTAGGACTAGCAGTCGATGGGGGGCACCTAGTCTTCAAGTATGCTGCAAAGGCTGGCTCCATGGAGGGATCTTGAGGGTGGGTGGCACTGAAGTTGTACAGTCTGGTCGTGAAGGAGGAGCAGTGAGAGCGGCCAATGGAGTGGGCCCCAGAGAGTGTCACCATTTCATCCAACGTCAAGCCCTTCCTTTCGAAGCTCTCCTTGAGTTTGTCGGCAGTGAAGGTTGGGAATGGAATGTTGTCGAGAGCCTCCGATGCCAGAGAGATTCTTCCATCACGCCTCCCAGCCGGCACCTCATAGTCGATGCCGCCGGTTATGTAGGCACTGTCACGGGCGGCGAAGGCGATGATGTCGGCACACGAGACCTTGCAAGGGCATTTGGCTTCTACTGCGGCCTTTGCTGCGTTGATCACTTCGAAGCCTCGCAAGCTTGGGTTGTTTGGCGGAGCCTCCTTCTCTGAAGGGTTCCCAGGGGTTGAGTTGAGAAGAACGGAAGCGTCGCATCCCTGAAACATACATAATTATATTGTGTCGGTTAAGCAACCTTTCAACAAATTCTAAGAAATGGTCAATATGAAGTTTGAGGGTTAATTCTATTTCATGGATTAGGAATTTAATTTGTTGACCCGCTCATGCCAAAATTCCAAACCTGGATCAGAAATTAATATATAGAAGGTAACATGCACATTGTATAGCTCTTATGTGCTAATTGAATTAAACATTGAGCTTTAGCTTAACCATTTGCTTAATCTTCTATAATGCGCAAGTTTTTGCAGGGGTAAGAAGAAGTGTACCCTAACGAAGCAGTCATGGAAATGCATCCTGATAAGCCCGGCGGCGAATCCGGGATTCTTGGCGATGGCTTGGCTTACTGTTTCCCGCACGATGGCCTCTGCCGAGGGACATGTTTTTTCGTAGAAGCCAACATTCAGGGAAGCCGATGTGGCAGAGGCCATGGTTAGGATGGCCGTGAAGAAGATCATGCAAGAAGAGAATATAGGGCTGCGAGCTCTCATATCTATTCTATTATCACTGTTTGTATTATTGCTTGATCAAGGACGAAGAGGGGAGCGAGAGAGGGAGAGAGATTCTTTTGCTTGTGGAGAAGTGGAGCAACTAGCTAGGAGATGAATGAAGAAGAGTTGAGCTCATGAATGGGTACTTATAGGCACTGGAGGGATCGATGGTGGAACTGCAGCTGGATTTACCCATTAAAATACCACGAGTGCATGACTTGTTCAACAGATGACCTCTTCCTTCGTCGAGGTTAGGATAAATAAATAAGCGTGCATTTGGTATGCGTAGGGTGTGAAAAGAGAGCTCAATTAAATGAGGCAAGAATGTCCTATGAACAAATGGTAAGATATTAAAATATATAGGGAAGATGCATGACAGTCGCAACTTGTTGGCGCGCGCGCGGGCATCATATATATATATATATATATATATATATATATATATATATATATATATATATATATATATATATATATATATGTTGTGACGTTTACGGAAGATATTGCAAGAGCTTGGACAAAGTTGATGGCCAGGCTTGGTCTTGGTTACGTAATCGGGTGGGAGATGATTATTCGTTGCGTTCCAGCTGCTAACATTAATGTCATCTGAAGCGTATTAAATGAAGTAAATATATTTTATAAAATTGACTGGGTCGAACATGAGTCTTATGGGGTCTGTATCGGAAATGTCCTAATTTGAGAACCCCCGGGGTGTATGCTTCTGGGTGGCCGCATCATCTGTTTTGGAAATTAAGCAGCTGCTGCATGTATGGTATGCGCGTGATGTATAGTGCCGGGCACGATCTCTGCAATGAATGGTTGTCATCCATCTTTGAGATGGATGACATGACAGACATTCAGGATGGTACAATGTTTTACATGCGGTGCAAAATACACCCACAGGGGTCCAACGTCTCAATGCACGGCTCACATGGAATCCCAGACCTTTCGTTACATAGCACAGTCTTTGCATGACCTCCATAATAAGTGTTGCTGCCATTCTCGGATGAGATGATCGGTGATGAGTGGAATTATTGCATCTGAGGGGTGGATGGCAGACAACCTACAAAATAAATTTTTTTATTAAAAATTATCCGGCAGAAAATTTTTAGATGTCCAAATCAGAGAAAAAAAAAATACAAAGCTAAAAAATGAGAGCCCAAAAATTTATTACTAATCTCACTTATTTCATCTCCGACTTACCACTTTATATAAAGCAAGAAAAGTCGTTGCTGTGTAACTGCCATCTCCGAATATTCGAAACATGTGAATTATGACATTTACTGGACGGTTAACTGATTAACTGTCATTAAGGCCGAATAATGAATCATTCGTGGACGACTATTATATTTCATGTTTGTAGATAGTTAATATTCATGCTGGATAACCATCGTTTAATCCCCGATCCGTAGGATTTAAATAGTCGGTATGGTGCTGAGAATGTCGTTAGTCAGGTGCGACTATGTGTCGAACGCTGCCGTTCAGGTGTTGATCACATATCGAACCAAGTCGATCAAATGCCGACTTGGTCAAGTCTCGTCGATCTAAGTCGGCTCGATCCATAATATAGTACGCTTAGTCAGTGGAAGGTGAGAAAGAAAAATAGTCATCGCGCACTTAGTCAGTAGGGAGGCGAGAATAAGGGATAGTTGGCTAAGCGACGAGGATCTATCCCAGCACTTATCCTCCAACTCTTAAATCCGATTTTATAGATTTAATCGGGCGAAGAGAGTTAATTATCGTACGGATCCGAGTTGCTTTTCTTGACGATCTCTACTTATTGTTACTTTGAAAGTTGCATCGAGCCATTCCATCGTTTCATGAAGCAAGCCGTCGTTTTATTGTTTTGTGAGACATGCGGTGGCTCTGTTGTATCGCAAGTCATGCAGCAATAAATATTGTGAATCATTCGAAGCATTCATCCATGATGATTTTAGAAGATCGAGCCGCTGGATAATAATTCATTGAGCGGCCTGAGTAGTCCATATATTAGTCAGTCATTTACTCAATTTGTTGTCACGAGGATCTAACATATTTGGTGCAATCTCAATGGTGATATATCGAAAAGCTAAAAAAATGGCCGACTAAGATTATTACCATGTGTCGAAATCTCCAATGAGGTCATGACTTTCCGTGTCGATTATGGCCGTTGAGTGATTCTATAGATAGGGGTCATTTTCTCTTCAGATATTCTTCTAATTCCAGAGCTTTTATTTCCAGTCCAAAGTTCTTGTCCTCAATAGAGTATAGGATTCGTCTCCCTGGAGTGGTCTAGGCTCCTTCATCGTCGGCCTTCTCCCTCTTCATTGGTTTCTCTATCGTCGTTGGTCCCTCTTTCATCATCGTTGGTTGTTTCTTAAGATTAAGCTTCTTTCTCCCCTCTCTTTAGATTTTTGCCTTCCTCTCTTTATGTTTTTGTCTTAGAAATGGCTTCACCTGATAGAGAGTCCGGAGACGAGAACATGATGGGAGATCAAGGTTCTCGGACTCCAACTGTCCAAAGAGAAACTAAGGATGTTCTTCGAGATGATCCTAAAGATGTCTCTTCTTGGCAGGATCGTCCTGGTCCTGATGAGAGGCCCAGACTAAGGGGGCTACTATTACGGAGGGATTTAGTCCCACATCAATTATGAGTTAGAGATTTTCTGTCTTATATGAGATAGGCGCACACTCCATCCTTAAGAGGCACCTTTTGGGCCAAAGCCTAGAGGACATACCAGCTACGGCCCAAGGGTCGCAAGTGTATAAGCTACGACAACCGCAAGCATATCAGTTACGGTCCAAGAGCCGCAAACCTACAAGCTACGGTATGCACGCGATCAAAGCGAAAATGCCTCTTATCGGGATGAGCCATTCATCCGTATGAGCCCCGAAGTTCTCTGACCACAACAAATGGTGCTAGAGGAAGGGCCCCTCTAATAAGACAGAGTCCCCTGATTGGGGGGGCTACTATTGTGGGGGGATTTAGTCCTACATCGGTTGTGAATTAGGGGTACTCTATCTTATATGAGATAGGAGCATACTTTACCTGCAAGAGGCGCCTTTTGGACCAAAGCCGTGAGGCCCGACAATCGCAAATGTACCAACTACGGTCCAAGGGACACAAACGTATAAGCTACGGTAATCGCAAGTATACCAGCTACGGTCCAAGGGCCGCAAGTCCAAAAGCTACGATATGAACGTGATCATAGCAGATAATACTTCTTGCTAGGATGAGCCCTCTATCTCATAATTAAGGAGGAGCTCATGAGCCCCTAGGAAATAATTGGTACCTTCAGGATGGCATGGATGGTCCCTTGCTGCGAGAGTGGAAGGGCCAATACACCCAACTCAAAGGTGAATGTCCCTTCTCCAAAAAAAGAAAAAGAAAAAAAGAAAAAAAAAAAAGAGGAGGTGGATGACCTCCATTTTCTTCTTTCTGTGATTATTGACGCTTTGATTTATAAAGGGTGGCTTCTCTTCTTTGTTCTAGCTGCTTTAATTCTTTTATTGATGGTTTTGAGCTTTTCTGATGCTTTCTTTTATTTTATTTTTTTTTCGAGACTAGTCTTCTTGATTGGTTCTTCTTGTAATTAATCTCATTTCGTTCATCTTAATTAATGAACTGTTTGGTGGTTTTTCATCATTTCACTAAAAAAGAAATCTAGATTCCTGATATGTTTTGACCTTTTTAATTTTCTTATTCTCTATTTAACATTTGCTGTAAATGCATTATTTTTTAGTTAGAACTAAAAGAAATCCAACTCGAGTCAGGGGAATATCTTCTCACCAATATAAGCTAATCCATGTAACCCGAGGCTTGTGCATTTGTTGTGAGTATGTCCTTCTTAAATTAGAACTAAAATAAATCCAACTCAAGCTAGGGGAGCCAATTCTCATCAACATAAGGTAACCCATGTAACTCGAAACCTGTCCATCAGACCGGTGAAAAAGAGACAAAGATCCAATGTTTAGTATTATTTACTTATATGTATGCATTAAAATATTAAAAAAAAATAAATAAATTTTAAAAATATTTAAATATTTTAAATAAACATCATATAACTGTCTTTTTTTTTTATGGACGTCCTAATATATGCGCAGCACCGTGAGGTACTTTTTGAGTTCCGCAAAAGATCTCCTTTTTATTTTTAAATATTATATATCTTTTCGGATTAGAATAATAAATTTTCCTTCATTTTTTTCGATGGTGCCCCCCCCCCTTTGGCCAAGATATTAAAAAAAAGAGTCCATTTGGAATCCATGGGGGCTAAATGACTGGGAAAAATATCATGATTTGTGATCAACGTCCTCCATTTCAGCTTGAGGAACTGATTGAACCTAAATCTAAGCATCATGTGCCGGAATCCATCACTGACATGGCAAGGAGTTCAGATGCTCCATGATGCACCTTTTATACCAAATTGTATTACCTTAGATAGTTTCCATATCATCCATCTCGGAGGGAGCAGTTGTCATTAATTGTTGCTGAAGTTCAAGCAGACATACTCGATGCCATACGTGGTGCATGCCCCAAACGGATACGATCGTTCATCTCCAAGATGAATGATGTGAAAATTATCTAAGGTGGCATAATATTCTACAGTATAAAAGATGCACCACAGAGAATCTTGGATTCAATGTAAACAGTGAATTGTGACTTTAGACCCAGCACCGTGCGGATGTAATCTTTTTTGGACAATGAACGATCGTACAATATCATCTATCTTAGAGATGGGTGACAACCACTTGTTGCGGTCATGGATTAAAGGGTCAGATGGTTTGAATGGTTGGTTTATGCCTCCATATTCGCATACGTATGATATTATCTGTTTTGGCCTCTGATGCTGTCGCATGAGACCTCACGGTTTTACCTTTTAAGATATGCTTCATGTGGAAGAGAAGATTCCAATCCATACAAATCATACTCTCTTTTGATTTGGGGAGCTAATTTTATCGGGGGACTACATCTTTAGTCCACATCGGTTGTGAGTCAAGAGAGAATGTTGCTTATATGGATTGGAACCTTCTCTCCCATGTGAGGTGCCTTTTAAAGGATAAAATCGTGAGGTTCCGTGCGACAGCGCTAGAGGCCAAAGCAGACAATGCCTTACGTATGTAGGCACAGAGGCATAAGCCAATTATCCGAGCTATCCAACCCCTTGACCCATGACCGCAATATTAGCACCGTCTGTGGAATTACCTTCTGCCCACGCACACATACTCCCTCTTGACTTGGGGGGCTAATATTGTGGGGGGATGGCATTTTTATTTCCACATCGATTGTAAGTCAAGAGGGAGTATGGCTTATATGAATTGGAATTTTTTCTCCCACATGAGGTATCTTTTAAAGGATAAAAACGTGAGGCTCTGTGCGACAGCGTTAGAGGTTAAAGCAGACAATACCTCACATATGTGGGTGCAGAGACATAATCCAACTATCCGAGCCATCCGACCCCTTGATCCATGACCACAACACCACCCATTGCAGAAATTCAAGGGACCATGCTCTATGCCATACAATATGCGTATTCCATACAAGCACTAGCCAGTTAATTTCCAAAATAGATGATGTGGCTACCCAAAATGATACACCCAGGAGATTCTTAAATTAGAACATTTCCGATACGGATCCCTTAAAACTCATGTTCGACCCGATCAATTTATAAAGGATTTTGCTACTGCTTCAAAGAGTATTTTAGTTTTTTTTACTATTTATCTATTTCTGGCCATCGGATTAAATATGGATCATTCGGATTTCAATTAGTTAAAGTTCTGATGTACATGACTAATGCAGTAAATATTTAAAATATTAAGATTATTTTATGCCATAATTAAATTAATTTTTTTTTTTGAAAATGGCATTTTCCTCGACCACTAAAGGTGGAGATAGTGTGGGGAAGCCGTGGATGACTGGGGGGCAGAGTGGGGGGGACTGTGGGCGTATAGGGTTGGAATTGGGCCAAGTCATGCCCTTACTTGAGTTCGATCTAAAATAATTTTTTGGGCTTCGGACCGGACTTAGGCACTATTTTTTGAGAAAAAATCAGCCCGAGCCCGACCCTAGCTCGATTGGGCCAACCTGATGCAAGAGAAAGAGCCCGATTGGATGTCGATGTCCATCTTTGATGATCCATCTCCATTTTGATATGCCGCCCGGGACCCCTTCGCCTCCCCCACCCCTTTCGAGGACCCCTCTGCCGACCACCCCGAGCCCTTCACTACACCAACCGCCTCCTCTCCAGCCACATGTCCCCATCCCTCGCACCTGACGAGCCCACCATGGCCGAGTCAATCAAGTGCCAGCTTGCCATCTCCAGATGATCTACTGACGCCTCTTCTGATCTTCGATCGATTCTAATCTCTGGACAACCCTAATCTTGTAATCCGTCGACCCCTTTCTTGATATCCATCTTTAGATGATTCGTCGATGTCTCCATCTTTGGATCTCTTGATCTCCGCCTCTGGGACCCTCCGTCAACAGCTCCGTCTTTGTCCTTGTCTCCATTTGCAGGCGATCCGGTGGTGGTGGCATTGAAGGAGTAGGAGAGGGAGAGGGAGAGGGAGAGGGAGAGGAGAATGGAGCAGGTAGAGGAATGGGCCTCTAATCAGGTTGGGCTTGGCCTGGGCAAATGGTATGTCTGAGCCCGGCCTGAAAGATGATTGGGCTATATATTCGAACCCAAAACTTGGCTTAATTTTTTTGGGCCCAACCCATAGCCCAACCCAAAGTCGGGTCGACCCAAGCCCATTTCCAGCCTTATGTAGGCACTCATTGGGGGGGGGGGTGGTGAACTAGAGAAGCCGCGGGCCGTCAAGGGGGGGAGTGAGGGTGGGCCAGTGGCAGATCCATTTGAGAAAATATGGGGTCAATTAAGCCCACAAAAAAAAGTTGACCCTGTGTATATGCTATAGTAGGAAAGCCATATTAACCCTTGGAAAAAATCAAAATTAATCCCACAACATTCGACATATATCTATATTAGTAGAAAAAGTCAAAATTGACCCTACTAATTTTGTGAATTGACTACATATCTCATGTAAACTTTTTAAGAAGTAAAGGATAAAAAAGATCACATCAAAAGAATAATTATGACCTATATTCTCTCTCTTTAATGACTCACATATCCTACCTTTCTCTTCCTCTGTTACACCAATTTGACCTCTCTTTCTTTGTCTCTTTTTCTTTTTCTTTTTTTATTAATTACTTTTTTATTAATTTTTTAATATCCCACCGAACCCCATCCGTCCACCTCTTATATTTAAACCTCATATCAATTTATTTTTTATATCCTAAAAGAACTACATCAAAATGATGAAAAGAATAATTATGACCTACATTCTCTCTTTTTAATGACTGATCATATATTTCACCCCTCTCTCCTTTTCTCACGCCACTTTAACTTCTCTCCCTTTCTTTTTATTTTTTAAACTCTAATCAATCTAAATGAAATAGATAACAATATGCTCTTCTTATCTCTCTTCTCAACTTGAATTAGACATACCTCTTTTAGCTTCTTTTTTTGTAATATTCTCTTAGATTTTTTTTATTTTCTCTTTTTTTTCACTCATATCAAATATATACTATCACAATAATTTTAGGTTAGTTATTATAATTTTAATATTTAATAATATCTAAAATTTTATTATGATATTTTTTTATAATATTTTATTATAAAAGATATTTAAGATATTATACATTATCTTTTTTATATATTTTATTATTTTTTAAAAAATTATATTTTATTATTATTATTATTTTCTTTCTTAGAGCTCCTGCATTTTTTTTATTATATTAATCCTATAAAATAAAATTTTTGGATCTGTATGGGGTGGGCAGAGCAGTTGCAAGCCACGTAGGGATCATGAAAACTGCGAGCATGGGAGCAGGATGCAGAGGAGCTGCAAGCCGCACCGATGATAGGGGGAAGGGGAGGGGGAGTTGGGTGTGGAAAAGCCAAAGACAAAGGAGGAAAGAAGAAAGAAAAAATAATAATAAAATATTATTTTTTAAAAATTAATAAAATATATAAAAAATAATAAGATGTAATAGCTTACATATATTATATAATAAAATATTATAAAAAATATCATATTAAAATTTATTTATAAAATACTTTGCTTCATTTAGTACATCAGCAGCTAGAACGCAACGAATAATCGTCTCCCACCCGATCACGTAACCGAGACCAAGCCTCGCCATCAACTTTGTCAAGGTTTTTTTTAATATAATAAACTTTGTCAAAGCTCATGTAGTCTGCAAATATCCCAACAGAATACTCGCTCGCCACCGCAAGTTGCGACTGTCATCTACCGTATATATTTTAATATCTCGCCATTTCTTTTGAGGACTTTCTTGCCTCATTTAGTTAAGCTCTCTTTTCGTACCCCATCCGTACCAATACACGCTTATTTAACCTAACCTCGACGAAGGAAGACGTCATCTGTGGAACCAGTCATGCACACGTGGTATTTTAATGGGTAAATCCAGCTACAGTTCCACCATCGATTCCTCCAGTGCCTATATGTACCCATTCATGAGCTCAACTCTTCTCCATTCATCTCCTAGCTAGTTTCTCCAGTTCTCCATTGGCAAAAGATCATCTCTCTCTCTCTCTCTCTCTCTCTCTCTCTCTCTCTCTATTTATCTATCTATCTAGCTCCCCTCCTCGTCCGTGATCAAGCATTGATACAAACACTGATAAAAGAATGGATATGAGAGCTCGTGGTCCTATATTCTCTTCTTGCATGATCTTCTTCATGGCCGTCCTAACCGTGGCCTCTGCGACATCGGCTTCCCTGAAGGTTGGCTTCTACGAAGAAACATGTCCGTCGGCAGAGGCCATCGTGCGGGAAACAGTAAGCCAAGCCATCGCCAAGAATCCCGGATTTGCCCCCGGACTTATCAGGATGCATTTCCATGACTGCTTCGTTAGGGTATACTTCTTCTTACCCCTGCAAAAAGTCGTGCATTATAGAAGATTAACCAAATGGTTAAGCTAAAGCTCAATGTTTAATTCAATTAGTACATAAGAGCTATGCAATGTGCATGTTACCTTCCATACATTAATTTCTGATCCAGGTTTGGAATTTTGGCATGAGTGGGTCAACAAATTAAATTCCTAATCCATGAAATAGAATTAACCCTCAAACTCCCTATTGACCATTCCTTAGAATTTGTTGAAAGGTTGCATGACCGAAACATATGATTATGTATTTTCCAGGGATGCGACGCTTCCGTTCTTCTCAACTCAACCCCTGGGAACCCTTCAGAGAAGGAGGCTCCGCCAAACAACCCAAGCTTGCGAGGCTTCGAGGTGATCGATGCAGCAAAGGCCGCAGTAGAAGCCAAATGCCCTCGCAAGGTCTCGTGTGCCGACATCATTGCCTTCGCCGCCCGTGATAGTGCCTGCATAACCGGCGGCATGGACTATGAGGTGCCGGCTGGGCGGCGTGATGGAAGAATCTCTCTAGCATCGGAGGCTCTCGACAACATTCCATTCCCAACCTTCACTGCCGACAAACTCAAGGAGAACTTCGAAAGGAAGGGCTTGTCGTTGGATGAAATGGTGACACTCTCGGGAGCCCACTCCATTGGCCGCTCTCACTGCTCCTCCTTCACGACCAGACTGTACAACTTCAGTGCCACGCACCCTCAAGATCCCTCCATGGAGCCAGCTTTTGCAGCATACTTGAAGGCTAGATGCCCGCCGTCGACTGCTAGCCTTAGCGATCCGACGACCGTGCTTCTCGATGCCGTCACGCCTACTCGCCTCGATAACATCTACTACCGGAATTTGTTGAAGCATAGGGGAGTGCTGACTTCAGACCAGACGTTGCAAGAGAGCTCAGAGACCGCAAAGCACGTGTGGTACAATGCAAAGCACCAGTCAGCTTGGGCTGCTAAATTTGCATCTGCCATGGTGAAGATGGGTTCTATTGAAGTGCTCACCGGAAGCCAGGGGGAGATCAGGGAGAAGTGCTGGGTTGCGAATTCCTAGGTCTTTCTATGAAATCTTAACTACTACAAGTGTCTCAGATTTTCCGCTTATTCATTGATTAATTTCCCTTCAATTTGAAGGGAGCAAATTGTTCAGGAGTTTATGCAAAAAGATGTTGCAGTTTCGTTGTTATCCCTCCGCGTATTTCTTTTCTTGTTGTTTTCCTTTTTTTTGGTGGGGGTGGGTGGAGGGGGGTGTGGGCCTTGCACGTTAGACAAATATACCACAGACGATAATCCTCCGTCTAGAAGTATATAGCAAGATCGATCAACATAATCTTGTTGAGCATGGAGAAATAACTGCGCAAGAAGCCCTAAAGCATACATATATGCGTAAAATCGTACACGCACATAGGTAAATATGTATATGCATATGTACGTATGTACCTATGTATATAGTGGGTTTCATGCAGTGCAAATGTATTATAGACGTGTACCATATCGCTCAATTATGACTATTATGCAAGGTCCTGACCTCTAGCTCATCCTTGTGTGGAAATGATCCCAGCTTAGTAGCTTGTTCTGATGTTATTTCTGCTGTTGTTTCATACCCAAGCTTCTCCATAATGATTTCATCCTAATAAACATAATAATTTCAAGCACACCTTTCCCAGCAATATTCCATCATTGTGATGGCGTCTAGCTTTTAAATGCGTTTTGACTTGTACATTGCACATCTGCTTATATATATATATATATATAATTTTTTTTTACTGGTCAAAGATATGATTGCGTAGGACGTTTGACTTGTTATCTCTCCCCGAATCTAGGCATTTGGCAAACTTTGGCTGCGCCCTTTCAGGAAGCTACGTAGAACTTTACAAGCTTTATAATTCTTCCATGTAATTTTTATGCGGAAATATGCAGGGGCCACAAAAAAAAAAAAAAAAAAAAAAAAATTATATAATAATAATAAAATAATATATATTTATTAGAGATGATATTCTATATTGATACATCAGTGTATGAGATAATCATCCAATATGCCACGTGTCATCTAAAAATATGGGAACATGGGATAAGTGGTGTTGTGCGGTGCGACAATCAAATAAGCTCAACCCTCTTCGTAGGAGAAAGGAGAAAGGGAGGGAAAAAGAATAGCTTTTAGAAAGAAAAGAGCGAGCAAGTGAGAGATGATGGAGGGAGAGGGTGATGGCGACCGGAGAGAGGAGGCGGAGGAGGAACCGTGTGATGTGTGGGTGGTGATGGAGCTCCTCTGGTCGATGTGTGTGGGAGAAGGGGAATACGAGCTCTGAGTGGTCCACCAGTCCCTGGAGGTGGACTACCGCTACATCATCGACGTTTTATCCGACATCTAATGGGGAATGGAAAAAGAAGAAAGATTATAGGGCTGACCGTCTCCTCTCCTCCTCCCATCCGAGCTTCCATGAATATGCTGACGGCCTTATCAGATAAAGATGGCCAGACCTCCGGCCTGCCAGCACCACCCTTGCCAAGCCATTGGCAACCACCCAAAAAAATTTAAAAAAGATGAAAAACAAGAGAGAAGAGAGAAAAGAACTGTCGGATCTTGGTAAAACCAGCGATTTTGCTCTCCCTCACAATAGCTTAAAGGGTCTATTATCCTCGGTATAGTCAGTGGCCCATCGATTAAGCTCTTCCGACAACCATCGACTAGGATTTGGAGGGGAGGAGTGTCGGTTTTGGGATCCTCCTTCTCCATCAATCTTCCATCAAGAAGAGCCGCTCATCGCTGCCACACAGGCGGTCGGGATGGTGATCTCAGGCTGGCCGCCGGTGATTGAGGACGGCCCTAGTCTCACTAGCGGTAGATATGGGAGGTTCATTGCCAGCTAAATGGGTTTTTGGGCGGTAATCAGGAAAGAAAGGAGGAAGAAGATGGATGAGGTTTTGGGTTTGGATTTCGGGTTTTGATCCAGATCCATTAAGTACAAACCCACTAGCCCCTTAAAACTAAATCAAGTAATCTATATCTATATCTATCTATATAATCTATATTTATATAATAATAGTTAAACAATAGATAGATATTAGAGGTGGTATTTCATACATATTGACACTTAAGATTATAGGATAATCTTCCATAACGTCACATATCATTTTTAATATATATATATATATATATATATATATATGTATATATATTTCATTTGGTCTTCTTTTTATTCGAATCTCTCCCGAGTTACTTCATTCCTTCCCCAATTCCTTCGAAGGCTTCAAGCGGCCTAGAGACTTCGAGCGGCAGGAGCGAATGTATTCCAAATCTTCTTTTCGTCCTTCCGAACACCCTTATCCAAACTGCGGGGATGTCTAGCGGCTCTTCAATTTCTACTGTCCCTTTCCTCTCGAAACCCTAGCTCCCATGGTAGCCCTCCTCACCTCCCAACCCCCCGCCACCCCGAGATCCTCCGTATCGGCCAAGTGGAGCTGCTTCAATAGCCATCGGAGGCAAAAAGCGGGGAGCAACAGGAGAAGCCAGTCGATGTGTGGGTGTTAGGGTGCACAATCATGGAGATGGCCACTGGATGCATGCCATGGTCGGAAGTCTCGATCTGATCCCCGCTGTCCATCGGATTGCTTTCTCCACCGATGTGTCAGAGCTACCCAGCTGGATCTCCAATGAGGGGAAGGACTTCTTGGACAAATGCTTAAGAAGAGATCCTGATGAGTGATGGTCGATGGAGTAGCTTCTCAAGCATTCATTCGTGGCATCATCGGTAGATTGCCTTCGAACTTGAATTCCACTCGCAAATGGATTTCCCCCAAGAGCACTCTCGATCAGACTTTCTGAGAATCAATATCAGACAGAGAAAAAGAAGAGGAGGAGATTGACAAACTTGAAAACCCATCAAATGATCCATCACAGAGAATTCAGCTTCTCGCTTTCGCCGGCGACGTCGACGTTTCCAATTGGACATGGGATGACAGCTGGAGGACCATTAGAATAGACAGCAGGGAATGCGAGATTATTATCCAAGTAAAGAAAGATAAGATTCTGATTTTAGCAAAGGAGAGTCCACGATCGACGGTGGCTCACCAACAAATTTGTCGATCAGTAGGAGTGACCAAATTCTCATGACTAGCAGCAGTGGAAGCGATAGTGAAGAATTCATGTTAAGCACTAATCACATGGGTGGAAAGGAGGATTACCTCTCCTGTTCGCATAATCGAATAATCTATCGAGGCAGTTTAAATTAATTTTAAATTTATAAAATAAGATTCAAAAAATATATAATAAAATATTTATTAATATGGATATAAATATAATATTATATTAATATATTAATATAAATATCATATTAATGATAATAAAATTATTATATTAGTATATATTTTAACATAATATTAAAATATAATAAATATTAATTTTAATTTGAAAGATATTTTTGTCCTCAAATTTTAGTCTAAAATCAGTACTCAGGATAATATTAGATATATCCGACAACCAGGATAGACATCCCATCACTAGATTAGACATGATAACCAGATTTATTTCTGTATTTCCTTCATTTGTATTGATTTTAATTTCTTTCCGTGTTTCCTTCATTTTCATTGATTTTTCTTATGTTTTCTCTATTTTTCCTATGGTTTTGTGTTGGGTATTTCTTTTCTATTTTTTCATTCTAAATATCATACTTACTGCATTCCAAATCCTATAAATTATTCATTTCTAGATAATTTTACTATTCCAATTCATTTTGATCTAAACTATTACTTCAAATGTTTGGTTTATTTTTCTATTTTATCTAATTAAATTATAAATTAAATTATAATATTTATAATTTACTTTATATTGAAATCTATTATTATGATAGTTATTCTTCTATATTTGTAAAATTAATAGGTCCGGATATCGCTCGGCCACTATGTCAATTTTATGGTAAATTGGTAAATATTTTAGCACCTTATATATCCACAATTTATTGGTTCTAATAAAAACTTGTATGTCTTCGAAATGTATTTGCATCATGTACATTAATCATTCATTACTCCTTTCTACATTGTTGGGATAATCTGCATTCTAGACATCAACTAGAGAAGTCCAATCTTTCAATCAATGCCGTATTTGTGATTGGTATGATAGTCGTGATTGGTTAGAATCTATACAGCACATTAGAGTTCTTGTGTACAGCCATCATCTATTGCTTATTGTAGGATTTTTTGTGTGGCTAGGCTAAACTATGCCACTCTCATTCTTATTTGGAAAAAAGATGCCGCCAAGCTATTCTCTGACTATAGGCCTATCAATCTAATTTACAGTTGTATTAAAATTGTCTTGAAGGTTCTCGCCAATAGATTGAAGTCTTTTCTTGGTACTTTAGTGGACGAGGCTCAGATCGTCTATATTAAAAGTAGATCTATTCTCGACAACTTCATCACGGCCAATGGGGCCAGTGTTGCGTCATATGAGAGTCCGACTCTTAAGGGGTGGTATGCAAGTTAGATTTCATGAAAGCTTTTGATAGAATAAATCCTAATTTCTTTTTGTGTTTGCTTATTGACAGAAACGTTCCACCAAAAGGGTTAGTTGGATCAGAAACTTGCTACTCGGTGGAAAAGTAGCGGTGAATGTCAATGGGCAAATTGGCAACTGGATATCTTGTGGGCATGGGCTCTGGCAAGGAGATCCGCTATCCCCTTTCCTTTTTTATCCTTGTGCCAATTGTGCCAATTGTTCCATCTAGAAATCCCACAATAAGCAATAGATGATGGCTATACACAAGAACTCCATTGTGCCATCTAGATTCCATCCAATCACGGCTATCATACCAATCACAAATACTGTGTTCGTTGAAACATTGGACTTCTCTAGTTGATGTCTAGAATGGTGACGATCCTAACCAGATAGAAAGTAATAATGAATGATTAGTGTCCATGAAAATACCATTTCAAAGTTATACAGGTGCGTATTAGAACTAATAAATTGTGAATATATAAGTTGCTAAAACATTTGCAAATTTATCATACAATTTACCGTCTTTTTTGCCGCCTCTAAAATATATTTGTGCAAAAAAATCACATAAAGTAATTATAAAGCTTACAAAGTTCCACGCAGCTTCCCAAAAGGAAGCAGCCAAAGTTTGCCAAATGCCTAGATTCGGGGAGAGATAAAAGGTCAAACGTCTACGCGGTCATATCTTTGACCATTAAAAAAAATTCTATATATAAAGCAAATGTTTAATGTACAAGTGAGAACCCATCTGAAAGCTAGACGCCATAATAATGAGTACTAACCGGCAACAATGTTCTTGAAATCAATTATCATTATTAGGATGAAATTGTTACGGCAAGGCTTGGGTATGAAACAACTACTGCAGAAATATATAACATATAACAGGCCACCAAGCTAGCTAGGATCCTTTCCTGCTCGAGGTTTAGTTGGAGAGGTCAGGATATATTTTGCGTGATTATTGAATGATGTGGTACACGTCTATCATACATTGCACTGCATGAAACCCACTGTACACATACATACATATGTACAAGGTACCTATGCATGTACATCCGTACATCCGTACGTACGTACATACATACATATATATATATATATATATTACTTTCTCTGGTAAGACTATAATGAAAAAGGATATATATATATATATATATATATATATATATATATATATATATATATATATATATATATATATATATATATATATATATATATATATATATTTGTTTGTATGTCTGCATGTATGTTTGTACGTATGTATCCTCAAGGCTTCTTGCATGGTTCCTTCTCTGCAAGCACAACCGCACGGAGGTTATGTTGATTGATCCCTCCATAAAGCCTGATATGCCACTCTTCACTTCTGGATGGAGGAGTATTGTCTATGCAATACTTGTCTCATGTCTCCACCAATGTCGTATATATGACCATGCAACCAGAATCCTCTAGGCTTCGATATGCTAGGCCTAATTCATGATACATGTATGGATGGCAGATTTTGAGCCTTAGAAGCAGACTTGAATTTTGGGACATCGTACATGGTGACACTCCCTAGTGCTGCACAGGGGAATACGTCATCTTAATGTCGGAAAAATCAATTTGGGAAGAAACCATAAGCAATCTCAATTAATTTTTAGCTAGTTGGAATTAAAATAAAATAAAATACAAGATTCTTTTAAAGTTTTAGAATAACGAGATAGCTTAACCGCCCCCACCCCAACCCCCACCGCCACGAAAAACAAAAAGGTGAAAATTCCCACACGCGCAGGCACAACAAAGAAACACACATAATGGCTGATTATTTCTCTTGAAATCTTTATCGAATAAAAAATATTATAGGTTACAGCAACATGTTTTTGTATAAACACATGAACAATTTGCTTGCTTCAAATTGAAGGGAAAATAATCAAGGAATAGGGAAAAAAACTGAGACACTCGTAGTAGTTAAGATTTTATAGAAAGACCTAGGAATTCACAACCCAGCACTTCTCCCTGATCTCCCCCTGGCTTCCCGTGAGCACTTCAATAGAACCCATCTTCACCATGGCAGATGCAAATTTAGCAGCCCAAGCTGACTGGTGCTTTGCATTGTACCACACGTGCTTTGTGGTCTCAGAGCTATCTTGCAACGTCTGGTCTGAAGTCAGCACTCCCCTATGCTTCAACAAATTCCGGTAGTACATGTTATCGAGGCGAGTAGGCGTGACGGCATCGAGAAGCACCGTCGTCGGATCGCTAGGACTAGCAGTCGATGGGGGCACCTAGTCTTCAAGTATGCGGCAAAGGCTGGCTCCATGGAGGGATCTTGAGGCTGGGTGGCACTGAAGTTGTACAGTCTGGTCGTGAAGGAGGAGCAGTGAGAGCGGCCAATGGAGTGGGCTCCCGAGAGTGTCACCATTTCATCCAACGTCAAGCCCTTCCTTTCGAAGCTCTCCTTGAGTTTGTCGGCAGTGAAGGTTGGGAATGGAATGTTGTCGAGAGCCTCCGACGCCAGAGAGATTCTTCCATCGCGCCTCCCAGCCGGTACCTCATAGTCGTTGCCGCCGGTTATGTAGGCACTGTCACGGGCGGCGAAGGCGATGATGTCGGCACACGAGACCTTGCAAGGGCATTTGGCTTCTACTGCGGCCTTTGCTGCATCGATCACTTCGAAGCCTCGCAGGCTGGGGTTGTTTGGCGGAGCCTCCTTCTCTGAAGGGTTCCCAGGGGTTGAGTTGAGAAGAACGGAAGCGTCGCATCCCTGAAACATACACAATTATATTGTGTCGGTTAGGCAACCTTTCAACAAATTCTAATTAGAAATGGTCAATATGAAGTTTGAGGGTTAATTCTATTTCATGGATTAGGAATTTAATTTGTTGACCCAGTCATGCCAAAATTCCAAACCTGGATCAGAAATTAATGTATAGAAGGTAACATGCACATTGCATAGCTCTAATGTGCTAATTGAATTAAACATTGAGCTTTAGCCTAACCATTTGGTTAATCTTCTATGATTCACGAGTTTTTGCGAAGGTAAGAAGAAGTATACCCTAACGAAGCAGTCATGGAAATGCATCCTGATAAGCCCGGCGGCGAATCCGGGATTCTTGGCGATGGCTTGGCTTACTGTTTCCCGCACGATGGCCTCCGCCGATGGACATGTTTCTTCGTAGAAGCCAACCTTTAGGGAAGCCGATGTCGCAGAGGCCATGGTTAGGATGGCCATGAGGAAGATCATGCAACAAGAGAATAAAGGACGACGAGCTCTCATATCCATACTTTTATCACTTTGGATCAATTGCTTGATCACGGACGAGGAAGGGAGCGAGAGAGAGATTCTTTTGCTGATGGAGAAATGGAGAAGCTTGCTAGGAGATGGTGTAGAAGGGTTGAGCTCATGAATGGATACTTATAGGCGTTGGAGGGATCGAAGGTGGAAACGTAGCTGATTTTACCCATTAAAATACCACGAGTGCATGACTAGTTCCACCGACGACCTCTTCCTTTCCTTCGTCGAGGTTTGGTTAAATAAGCGTGTGTTTGGTTTGGGTGGGGTACGAAAAGAGAGCTCAACTAAATGGGGCAAGAATATGTCCTCAGAAGAAATGGCAAGATATTAAAATACATAGGGAATTCTGCTGTGACATTTACAGAAGATATTACAAGAGCTTGGACAAAGTTGATGGCGAGGCTTAGTCTTGGTTACATAATCCGCTGTCAGATGATTATTCATTGCGTTCCAGCTGCTAACATAATATTGATGTCACCTGAATTGTATTAAATGAATTTATGTATTTTATAAAATTGAGCGGGTCAACCATTAGTTTTATGGGGTCAGTATTAATTGGAAATATTCTAATTTAGGGACCTTCAAGATATATCATTTGGATAGTGGCCGCTTCATTAATTTGTTTTAAAAATTAATTAGCTGTTGCTCATATAGATTACACATCCTATATAATATCAAGCGCAATTGCTTGAATTTCTACAGTGAGTCTCTGAGATAGATGACGTACTGGTGATATAGAAGATGGTAGAATCCTTTACAATGCAAAAATTAAATACGTCCACAGAGGATCCAAAGTCTCAATCCATTGCTCACTATGAACCTAAGATCCTTTTATGGCATACCTTTTGCATTGCAATTTTTGTGCCACTTTAGATAGTGGCCACATCATTCATCTTGGAGTCAAATGGTTGTTGCCCACATATGGCACCAAATATAATTGCTTGAATTTCTGCAACAAATGACAATTATTCATTTTGAGATGAATGATATGATAACTATTTAGGATAATACAGCTATTTATAATATAAAAAAAAAATTACATTATATATCAATTTATCTAGAGATGTATATTGGATCACTACTAAATATGTATCAAAGAAGTTTATAATATATATCAAAAAGTCGATGAGTGTATATCACTATATTATATAATATTTATGTAATGATCAACATAATTTTTCGAAAACTATGTATCAATTTACTTGGAGATATGTATTAGATTGCTGGATGACTAATTTACTAAACATGTATTAACTAGCTATTGTATATTGGTGAACTTTATATTTCAGAATCTATATATCGATTTATTTGGATATACGTATTGACTTATTTGATGATTAATTTACTTTATATATATCTTTTTTTTTTTAATAAATAGGAAAGCAGTGGAGAACTATCACCCAACTTTTATCTGAACAAAGGGTTACCAGAATGTACAATGTGAAAGAGAGAGCTAAAGAACAGAGATAAAGAGATATAGTAAAGAGATAGGGTGCCCAATTCTTAGTTACAGAGTTAGCCACATTCCAACATTAGTCTAGGTAAAATGCCTATTATAAAAAAAATTCATACAATAGAAAGCCACTTCAATGATCACTTTCAACGTATGCTTTGAGCTTATAAAAGACATCTTCATATCACCTAATTATCAATTAGAGAAAGAACACATCAGAGAATAGAATTTAATGCAAAAAAGAGCACGAGTATCGACCAATTTCCTCTTGAAAACAAGCTCTCAACTAACAAATGTATGCAAAATTCTTTACAAAACAGAATAGACAGAGCTGCTTTTCTTTAAAAAAATTCTATTATTCCTCTCTTCCAGATGTTTCAACACAAGGCAGCCATCAATTGATCCATCACCTTTTTTTCTAAGGTCGGAAATTTAGCTCTTCTCTATTAGTCTAGAGGCAATGCAAAATGAACAGCCATCTATATATTTTTAGTTGAATTTCTAGAGCAGTCCAAATACTATGTGCAAATGGACATTTGCTCAAAAAATGAAAGATGGATTTAAGTGATGCCCATAAAAAACACAACCAAAACTAATTGACCAATCTTTTCTTTGAAGAACCTTACTAGTACGTAGTTTGTTGTGAAGATCCAATCACAAAAACACATTCACCTTTTTCAGAATAGTTGCTTTTCAGATAGTTTTGTAGTAAGGACAAACAAGTCCTTCATTATTGAAAAATTTATAGTAGGATTTAACAGTGTAAATACCAGATTTCAAGAGTTTCCATAAAGGCACATCTGATGATGGCCAAACTAGCTTGAAGCAACTCCAATTGTCTTCTTTGGAGAAAAAAAAGAGGTCCATTGAGCTTGATACGCCAAGCCAAAGACCTTCAAGATCATTATGAGACAATCGAATAATTAGACTTACGAGCATTACCATAGAGATTCTCGAACAAAGAGAAGAATGGCATTGAAGCACACTACTTATCTTTTCAAAAATAAATATTGGATCCATTATTAAGGTAGTATGTACCAATAAAGTATATTATGAAAATATGAAAGAAAAAATATCATTTTTTTATTTTTAATTATAAAACTAATGACTCCATTAGTAGGAGATATCTTTGACTTTTTTTATTTTTAATTATAAAACTAATGACTCCATTAGTAGGAGATATCTTTGACTTTTAAATTTTTTATTTAAATTAGTATTGTAACAATTCAAGGTCTTACCTAAAAGAACTGATAAAAAAGTATTATTTGAAGTCTTTGACGTTGCATAAGTATCCAAAATTTTTTGAATGAATAGTCAGTATAGAACTAAAAATACATCCGTATAGATTCTTACAAATATTAAGAGAAATATGATAAATTATAAAATCCATCCTATAATTTTTTTCTAATGCCTGTCTCATATGATTTTTGCTCCACAAACTTTAGCATTCCAACCATCAGCCTCAAAACTTAGATTACCTTGTACCCACTGTTAGCTCCCCTTACTTTCGATCAGAACCGGCTCAGGACTGCAGGGCATTTCTCTTTTATCATTAAAAAAAAACTAAATCTTATCACGTGCATAAATTTCTCCCTTAAAACAATAAACAATTAAAGTGGAAATGACATTGCCGAGCCGCTTATTATATTGTTTTCTGTAAATTGCGTGCTTAAATTGCGTGCTTTACAAGTGAAGGAAGGCGGAAAAGTCAGCGGCTGGCCACAGTTTTTAAACTTCTCGAACGAGTCATCAACATTGTGATACCGTAATAGCGAACGAGTCATCGACCTGCCTACATTATTATGTGGAAATTTTCCTATGTCGTAAAATCATTAGTTACGAAGGAAAACTTAATACAACTAGTCAAGGAAAAGAGGACTGCAAAACAAATTAAACAAATATCCTCGCATGCTTAGACCAACTTACATGAAACGGAAAAGGACAGAGAGACATGGTATAATTTATAAACCAACATCTGTGGTGTAATTTACGCTTAGGACCTCCATAATAGACAAATCCATCAAAACAAAATAATGCAACTATACATGGCCAGATGAGAACACAAGGTCATGGAAGGAGCTAAAACTTATTCACAGCCCTCTCCTTGTATTTGATTAGGATCATGAGAGAAAAAATAGATAAAATTAGAGAGGCAGATGATTTTTGTTGCGGCCAACTTTCTGTCATCTGTCGTCGGTGACGAGCACCTGTAAAACAACGTCCTCACATATCGAAATTATGTCTAGCGGGAACCCTCCGATACTTAAGTCAGAAAGAAAAATGATGAACAGAAGATTTTTGAATATCGAGAGTAGCAGAGTTCTGATTTAAATATGTATTACCGATGCTGTTCACTTACCCTCTTTTTATAAATGATTCTGATGTAATCGTCGAGCACGTGGTCCAACTTTTTATGGCGCTAAATTATCGGACCATAATTGTGGAGTTGTGGGTTGTTAATTTTCATTAATTGCCGTGACACGTAGTCGATAACCGTTCATAGCTGTTATAGTATGTGGAATAAATTGGCCGACTATACGTCGGTAGTGTTGATATATCGGTAGAAGGTCCGAGTGAACCATTGGCTAGTAGTTCTGATGTGTCGATGGTCTTGGATCGGAGGTTATTCAAGCTATCTGCTGTTGATCGATAGTAGCCGAATGTTGGTCAGTCTACCAACAATGAGTCGGCGTGATTTATTCAGTTAGTCGAAAAATAGTCGGAGTTGTATGTTCGATCGATAAACTTTTGTTGAGTTGAAATTGAGATTGGTTGACTTAAGTCAGGGGTCATCCATTATTTGATTCAAAATATTTAGAGATGATAGATGAAAAGAAAGAATTATCCATTCATCTAATTTATAAACCAACAACTGTGGTGTAATTTTCGCTTAGGACCTCCATAATAGACAAATCCATCAAAACAAAATAATGCAACTATACATGGCCAGATGAGAACACAAGGTCATGGAAGGAGCTAAAACTTATTCATAGCCCTCTCCTTGTATTTGATTAGGATCATGAGAGGAAAAATAGATAAAATTAGAAAGGCAGATGATTTTTGTTGCGGCTAACTTTCTGTCGTCTGTCGTCGGTGACGAGTACCTGTAAAACAACGTCCTCACATATCGGAATTGTGTCTAGCAGAAATCTTCCGATACTTAAGTCAGAGAGGAAAATGGTGAACAAAAAATTTTTGAATATCGAGAGTAGCAGAGTTTTGATTTAAATGTGTCTTACCGATGCTGTTCACTTATCCTCTTTTTATAAATGATTCTGATGTAATCATCGAGCACGTGGTCCAACTTTTTATGGCGCTAAATTATCGGACCATAATTGTGGAGTTAGTGGGTTGTTAATTTTCATTAATTGCTATGACACATAGTCGATAACCATTCATAGCAGTTATAGTATGTAGAACAGATTGGCCGACTATACGTCGGTAGTATTGATATATCGGTAGAAGGTCCGAGCGAACCATTGGTTAGTAGTTCTGATGTGTCGATGGTCTTGGATCGGAGGTTATTCAAGCTATCTGTTGTTGATCGGTAGTAGCCGAATGTTGGTCAGTCTACCAACAATGAGTCGGCGTGATTTATTCAGTCAGTCGAAAAATAATCGAAGTTGTATGTTCGGTCGATAAACTTTTGTTGAGTTGAAATCGAAATTGGTTGACTTGAGTCGGGGTCATCCATTATTTGATTCAAAATATTTAGAGATGATAGATGAAAAGAAAGAATTATCCATTCATCTGAATCCATCATTTTGCACCCTTCCAAATTGAACAAAATACAAAGAATGATGGATATAGTACTGGGGGTGTGTTGTTAAACTGATAAAACTACCCATTATTAACTTTTTGCAAAACCTTGACACTTCTTTATTTTTTATTTATTTTATTTATATATTTTAATTTTATCTATACTATTTATCCTATATTGCTAAATTTTATTACTAATTATTTTAACTTCAACATATAATTTCTCTAATTATGAGTAAATAATTAAAATTATCTTCTTTTTTTCATTTATATTCACTATTTTTTAGTTAACTATTTGTATAAAATTAATTAACTATTTAAATTAAATTATAATTTATTTATTTATTTAATATATAAATAAATTCATATATAATTAATTTATAAAATTATTTATTAAATTAAACTAAGTGTTTATGTAACTATAAATTATTTATTAAATGTGTCAGCATGACTTTAGATGATCACATGACAATCCATAATATTTTTTTTTATTAAACATATTTTCATGATATTTTCTTTGATAGCATGGTTGTATACCATTTTTCTTTATTAACATGATTATGTATGAGATGATACTATCTGAGGTATATATACTATTATATATACCATCCATGATTGGAATAAAGATAATAAAATCCTTTCTCTTTTTTTTAAAATTTTTTTTATAAATATTTCAACAGAATGAAAAATCCAGCCACCTTTCTTTCTCCATCCATTATTCTTCCAAACCATCCTTCCTGGCAAACAAAATGTACATATCCCCCTGATCTCGCCCTGGTTTTCAGTGAGAACCTCAATGATCCACACCGAGTGAGCAAACTCCCAAGGGAATGACCATTTCATCAAGAGATAGTCCCCTTCTAAGTTCTAAGCTAAGCTGTCAACTTCTTGTCTCCGGTGGAATAGCTGGAAGCCAGGACCATTTAATTCATCAAAAGACAGGGATGAACAAGAGCAGCCGATGGATATGAGCTTCTAGAATCTGGGTATTTATAGGCGACTGACAAATGGAGATGGATGGTGTAAGCTTTACCGAGCACACTAGAATCTGAGGATCATCAGTTAACCAGCTTGACCACTTCCCTTCAGTGGTTAGATTAGGGTTGGCAAATGAGGACGAGGGGATAAATCCGTACTTAGGTCAAAGACTTTTGAGTCGCAATGTAACCTTACAATAATATTAATAGCTGCCACAAGAGAATATTAAAATGATAAAACATTTGTATAAAGTGACTATTAAAATGATAAGAATGCATAGCCTGCAGTCTTTTTCTAATGATAAGAAAACAACTTCTCCATCCAATACGATCTAATGCAAACAACTTGGTGCAATGGGTCACATACGGTCAATGACATCAAGAAAACGTAGCAAGATGAATCATGGAAGCAAATTTGCATCCTGGTGACATAGAAAACATAAAGATGCATAAGCATCATATATCATCAGCTTTCTATGATTAACTTTTTTTTTAGCCAAAATTACTATTGATCATTATGATGATTATATAACCATTATTGTCCCTACAATGTATTTTTATTATTGTTATAATAGTATCGTAACGGAAAATAATAAACAATAAAAAAAGAAAACTGTAATTTTAAAATCATTGTTCACTGATGAGTAGAAAAATATATTTTTATGTGGTACGGATGTTCTTGAAAGGAAATTTTATGAAAATATATGAATTATGAAAATTATTATTTTATATCAAGAAAAGCACAAGGTAAAGAAACAATTATTACTTGTGCTATACAATGCTATCAATATCATAACACTAAATAAACTATTATTATGGTCGTTATCTTTTCTCTGTTCACAATTGAAGAGCCCAAAACTATTATAGTGATCGTGCCTCATTGACTCACTTATATATCGGGCAATTCTTTATGCTTTAACCACCTAAAAAATTTTATGGGTCTAATTGATAGTCGTGAGTCCAATTTCAGCTAACAACTGGGCCTAACAATGCCCTACAGTTCTACATTATGTCTAATGCGAAATTCTCTGTACACCTCCCGTGGTGTAGAAAATTCGACGTGGAACGTACTATCTCGTCCGATTGGCCACGTAACTACTGTTTTCCAATATATATTTAATGTCCGTGATTCTTCTTTTTAGGTTGAAATTTTGAATGACGAAAATACTCTTTCTCTTATGAAAAAATTATGACATCCTATGCTTACATTATGACATCCTATATTAAAATTATGACTTCCTGCATAGAATATTATAATTTTTTCACAGGATGTTATAAAGAGAAAAAAATATTTTTATTATTGAAAAAATTATGAAAATTTCTCAATGATGAAAATGCCCTTCCCTTTTTATGACATCTTGTGAAAAAATTATGATATTCTGTACAGAAAATCATGATTTCAATACAAGATGTCATAATCTCGGCACACGATGTCATAATTTTTTCAGAAGAAAAGTGGTATTTTTTTCATTCAAAATTTCAAACAAAAAAAATAAAATTGTAGATATTAAATGAATATTAAATATATATTAAAAAATAATGACTGCGTAACCCAACCGTATAGGCAGTACACTCCACATTGGATTTTCTACATCGTGGGCAATGTACAAACAATTTGTCTATGTCTAAGGGATGTGGCAGTCTTTGGAAAACCTGACCCGGCCTGCTTGAGATCACCTACCCAGCCCGATTTTGGATGGGCTTGGGCAGTTCCTTTATTCTGATGGACCGGGCCAGGTTGAGATTTTCTAGGACCACTTAGAACTGGGCTCCGCTTGGATTCACCAATCCAGTAGAACCCCATTTATATTGTTATACGTATTGAGGCAATTACAATGGTTTTTGTTTACTATATTGTACATGAAATCATGAATAGAGTTCTTGTTGACAAGATGATCGACTTCAAATCTAATTGAATAAATTTTGGTTAACTTCACTTACACTCCTAATATGATAAATTATCTTAAAATTGAAAGAAAATTGTTGAATTATAGAATCACTTTTTGACATGAAAAATATTGAAATTTGGTCAAGGGCCACAAGTACAAGGGCTTTTTTACGAATGATCATTAGATTTGTCTAACCCTATTGGATCCCTATATAATTTATTCCTGGAATACGAATATTTCCCGTCGAAGTTAATACTGAGAATAAGATAATGGTGCTGATCTGATTAGGGAAATTCTAAACTGCATAATTCCTAAGATTGAGATTAATTAAAAAAAAAAAAAAATCTTTCCAAAGAAAATTTGACAACATTGTGGAATTTTGAAGTGCACGATTCTTATAAAAGGAATCTCAAAAATAACTTCTTAAAAGAAATTTGACACCTTGTTCTCAAAGAAATTTGGCTTCTTTATATCTAAAAGATTGCATCTCCATCGTCAAGATTTGCTGGCAAATGAGATGACTAAATAATGCTTATTGGAGGTAAGAACAGTCAGAGGAAGGAACTTGCATGATGCTAGATGATCAACTAACTCAAAGGAGTTGAAGGGCTGCACCCGTCCACAAAGCATGGTATCCCGGACCCACAGAAGGACCATGAGAATATTCTAAAAAGGGTTAGGGACTTCACTTAGTAGACCCAAACTAAATCTAGTTTTGGTTTGTAATTACAAGCTTAGAAATTAAAAGAATAAGCTTCGCTTCTTTATTGTTTCATCTTTGAACTTATTTTCAAATCGAGTCGAAAAATCTATTTCAAGCAGCTCATAAAAATTTATTAAGTCAAAATTAATTCAAGGTTGCAGCCGGGACTATTCGAATTTAGTTGATACTCAAATAAAGCTTCAATCAAGCTTGATTCAAGCACGCTTGTAGCTTAATTCGAGCTCGAACATTATTGGTTATATGGTGCAAGATTTAAGGCTCCATTGTTAAATTAAAGCATACAATATGTAAGTAAGGTATATTATACTAATTTCAAGTCTAATTGAGTCGAGTTTAGTCAGCCTCAATTCAAGCTTAATCTGAAATTATTTTTAACCCTCATGAATCATGTTGAAACCTGAATCAAATATGTGCTCCAATGAAGATGGATACGATTTTATTTCCAATCTGAGATCGAGGTTACATCAGGATTCGGTCTGGTGTACCGCGAGCGATGTCTCTTAACACACGGATTGCCAACGTCCGCCCACCGATGAAAATCGAACGGGCAGGATCAGTCATCCTCCTTACGTACTTCTCCACCGCAAGACACCACAACTCAGTCTCAACCATATAAATTCCTCTTGCGGGAGCCATCCCAAAACCCTAGCACTCCCCGATCCCATTTTCTCAAACGCAAACCCTAAACCTAGCGGCGGCCGTCCTCCACCACCTGAGAGACGCCGTGCTCCACCGCCGGCAAGATGCAGATCTTCGTGAAGACTCTGACGGGCAAGACCATCACCCTCGAGGTCGAGTCCTCGGACACGATCGACAACGTCAAGGCCAAGATCCAGGACAAAGAGGGCATCCCCCCGGACCAGCAGCGCCTCATCTTCGCCGGAAAACAGCTCGAAGACGGCCGCACCCTCGCCGACTATAACATCCAGAAGGAGTCCACCCTCCATCTAGTCCTCCGCCTCCGCGGTGGAGCCAAGAAGAGAAAGAAGAAGACGTACACGAAGCCCAAGAAAATCAAGCACAAGAAGAAGAAGGTCAAGCTTGCCGTGCTGCAATTTTACAAGGTGGACGACTCCGGAAAGGTGACCAGACTCAGGAAGGAGTGCCCTAACGCCGAGTGTGGCGCCGGGACCTTCATGGCCAACCACTTCGATCGCCACTACTGCGGCAAGTGCGGCCTCACCTACGTCTACCAGAAGGCCGGAGGTGAGTAAGGGATTGGACAGGAAGAGCCGATTGGAGATCGATATATAGAGCTTTGCTTTAGTGGTTGCTTAGTTTCAAGTCTTAAGCCTGGAAGACAAAATAATATTTGTGACCTAATTTTTGATTAATGCTTTTATGTGATGGATTAATTATGGTACATTTGAAATTGGGATCTTATTATTGCGAGAATTGCTTGTTTGATTGTTAATCGTTGTGGATGCTGGTTGTTTGGATTGTTCTAGTTTGTTGATGCTTGATGGTTAGATTCCTTTATTGCGCTTTTTTAAATTATTTTAAGGAGAGAATGTTGGATGGTTGTGTGTTTTTTTGTTCTGTTAATCTGTTTGTTTTGCTGGGTGATCTTGATGTCATTCTGACAATGTGATGTCTGTCAGGTTATTATTATACTGTTATTTATGCTGAAGTTGATCGATTTTGATTATTTGGTCTTAAGACATTGTAGATGGGGAAAAGCTGATGGATAAATCTCCGCCAGTCATTATTGTGCTACAAATTGTCCAAGTTTTTCTCAAAATATCGTTTAAATTTAGTCACATATTCCTGTTTCCTGCTTTTTGATTGAGTGTTATTGGTTCGATAATTGGACGTAGTTCATTTTCATCCTATTTAACACTCTACCAATTATAGATGAACCAGCTATGCTCCACCTAATACACTGCGATCAAATTTTATATGCGTTCTGATTTACCTTAATATTCTTATCCCTTTGATGGTCTATCCTTTGAGTTCAGAAGTTAGATGTTAAATAGCTTCCTGGTTTCATAGTCTTTTTATCTTGGTGGATGCTGATACATTTCAAACAGGGTTTTCATGGTTGATGACTCCTTGCTTTTGTTCCATGCTTACATGCTGTTCTTTTTGTAGTGATACGTTGATCTGGTCACTTTGCTATTTTCTTTTATGTACATATCGGGGGCCATGGATCATGAGAATGCATCCTTGTAGTGGATGGACATTTTTCGTGGGCTTTTTTCTGATGTTAAGTTTACTCTGCAAAACCACAACCCCCTCCCCCTCCTCCTCCTGTGTGTGAAAGGCTGGAAACCTTTTTGACAGGGATCAAATATTGGTGTGTGGGCACGCACGCGGGCACACGCCAATAATCCATATCCACTTCTCTGGTATGAGTACCAGTAATATCTTAATAACATATCATTTCCAATATACATATCTGATCTCAGTTGTCTTTTTGAATTTGACATTTGCTATTGCCTTGGGTTTCTTATTTATCTAATCATAATTCTGTGTGTTTATTATCTATTTGGCTTCACGACCGAGTAATCTTTGGTCATCATAAAAGACTGAGGGAAATTTGTAAGATTTTTTGGCATCAAAGGTTGTTTTCTTTTAAATTTTTTCACTGAGGTCTGCAACATCTCAAGTGCATTGCATTGGCTATCTGACCATTAAAAGTTTAAAAGTTCCTCTTAGTCTTTGTGTCTAGCATCAACTAAACATTAATCAGAAGCACTTGTATTCCATCTTGCTATGATTTGGCTACTTATGTTTTAGTCCATCTCTCTCAATAAGATGTATATAAAAGACAACAAACTCTGGTTTTGCTTGGCAAATTTTTTCAGTTGGTTGTTTTATTTTTACTTTTTGGGGTAAAGTTTCAGTTGGTTGTAACAAATGTATTTTTATCTTCTATTATTTATGTCAATTGCTTGTTTATGCAGTTCAAACTTAGAAGCCTTCTTTTATAACCTGTTGATTTTATATGCAAACACTGTTAAACTTTGCAATAAATCATTACTGATATGAGTCAAGGAATATTTCTTCATGTTGGATACTGACTTGAATTGCCAACTCATACATCTGCAAGTTCACATGTTCTAATTTTTTCTGCTTACATGCTTAATTAAATTATTATATTCTTCCAAATTCACCTTCGTACCAAGTCATCTCGCATGTGTTTTTACAAGTAATGTAACATTTTGTTGATTTCCTCAATCTAAATCTTTTCGTTCATCATCTACTTGAGCAGATGATCTAGTTGAGGCCTAACTTTAAATTAAAAAAAAAAAAAAAAAATCTTTCTCCCATGCTCATTGATTTTCTATTGATTTTGGCATATGTCATAGCATGTGCCTCTGGTTCCTTCTGTTAAAATATTGGTGCAGATATTAGTCATATCTTTTAGCTTAGGGTATAAGACATTTCGAATCATAATCATTTTGGATCCCAATACAATGCGACATTCTTCTGATTGCCCCTGAAACTTCTTTGTCCTCTGAAGCGAATGTTCCTTTTAGGGGGCAAAAAACAAAAAACATCTTTCCTAACTAAAAGAGCTTATAGTTGACTGAGTTTCTAGGAGTGTAATAGTGTAAATTGTTGGGAGATGTTATATTGTAGCCCTCCAAATATATACTTCAAGTCTTAGGCCCTAGGGTTGTAGGCTAAGCATCAGCAGCGGATGGTAGCGTCACCATGCAGCAAGCATGCATGTTTACTTCATGCTGCAGGTCAATAGCGAGGCTTCCTGATAGGTGTCAAACTTCCATAGATCCGCTCGGCAAGGAATTGACTTATTATCTCACCTGAAAATGGTGGATGTGCCCGTTTGTTTTTGTTTAACCGTGTTATCAATTAGCAGATGTGGAATGCTTCCCATGGATGTAGGTTATGATTCCAACAATCGGACGTACGTGGCTTGGTTGTCAAGTTGGGCATTAACCGATTCAGGTTAAACTCGACCTTGAAAAGGTATTGTTAGACCTCCTGGACCATGGTCTCCATGCTAAGCATAGCTAATGGATTTGGTTTTCCATGGATTTGGTTTCCCATTATCCCAAAAAAGCTTCAATCCTACTGTGTTTGCTCTGGTGCAAATGACATACAATCTTTCTCTAGGTTCAGAATTAAAATAATAAAGAAAAAAAATGCACCATCAAGCGTGCATGATGTTGTTTAGCAGCTAACCATCACTGGGTTAACATATGTGACCAAATTATTGAATTAGAATGCTCACCTGCCAATGGCAATCCATTGGTAGCCTATTTTCAAAAAGTATAATATATATAACTTTTATAATAAATTAGAGAATCCAGTTTGAAGCATTTCGATGGCAATCCCCATCAATCTGCTTATTGGGTAATTTACTCGAACAATCTCATCCTTCACGGATGCTGAAACATGTCTGCGCCATGGAAGTTTCCATCATATCTACACGAATACTTACCGTTTGCTCAAATGATCCACTCCATTTATTGTCATCCTAACTTGTTCAAACTCAATGGCTGCATCTTTGCTGCTTTATAATATCAAAACAAAGAGGAAGCTAGGCGCCTTACTGCTTTGGATCTTACAGTACTTATAACGTAAGTGTTCGTGATATCTACCCAAAGGTATAGAAACAAGCAGAAGTACAAGAATCACTTCCACGTCTGTGCAAAAAATCTGTATACTGTGATACAAAGAAGCAGTCCTCCGATATGATGCGATCTTCCGACATAATGTATAATGCTTGATATTAGGATGACCTTACAAACGCATCAGGAAAAACCTTTGGCAAGAATGTATTTTTTGCTTTTACAATCAACCAATACAGGGCATAACATGGAATATGAATCAACGCCATACAGAAATACCTGCAAATTTATTGTCCATCCGTCAGTATCAAAAAACAAATGAACAACAGATAACGGATTGGAAAGCTGATAATTACCACAGAGGAGCCCAAGGAGTTGCTAGCTCAAGAAAAGGGTAAGGCCACCTGGAGAAACATAAATCTAAATTATGTCCAACATCGTAAGGTAGTGGATCTAGCGCAAGAGTTAGAAAACATTTAAGATGTGTGGAAAAAATATGACGCAAGCTGCTGCCACCTCCATCCTCTCTCATACAGAAAATTTGGTCCTAGTTTTGCCTTAACCCGCAGATATGTGATGCATATTTTAATGTAATAAGCTGAACTGAAAGATTGTTACTCACCAAGAAAAACCACAAGCATGCAGGACCCACTGAAAAATTACATAGGCACAACTCCACAGAACAAAATATGCCATTCGGAATGCTGGAAAAGACTGAAAAAACAACAACGTTTAGATCAATTTCTGTTTTAAAGTATGGAAAAGTAACTGCATGATATGCGTTATATTACTCTAGCACATACCAGGTTGTTGAGGGCAGTCTCAAGGAGAAGAAAGATGGCATTAAGGGAATGCATGCAGCCCATTATCTGCCATACAATGGTCAGCATCATATAGAAAACCACAGTAAGCATAAATGATGCAAAGATGATATTTTGGATAAATTAACCATAAATAATGTAAAAACAAGAGAAACACTCACCAATTATTAGGTTTTTCAGATATCATGATTATCAACCAGCCATAAATAAAGGTCATTTGTTTAATTATAATTTCACCAAACAATGACATTCTTTATTAATTTGACAAAAACAGCCACTGAGCTTTTACTGAAACAGCAAAGCTTTGTAGACACAGAAAAAGGTTAATGAAGCACTCAACACTTATAGTACTCTAACATTCCCTTCAATGGTATGGGGAAAATGGGTAAAGGTATTAGTCAAGAGTTGAGTTCTGTTTTGACTTTTGTTAGCAGTTTTTTCAGCAACCAAATGTTTTTAGCATGATTCGTTTTTTTTTCCTCTTTTTCCCCCTCCTTCTATTTAAGGCATTGATAAAGGATGGAATTTCAGTCTATCTCCCCCATAAATTGCCATCAAAGGAAGATTTTCTTTTTTTTTTTTTCTAGAGCTAGTGGAAGTATAACAAAGAGTGCGAATGTAAAGGGAATGCTTTCAACCAATTGCATAATGCACAATGAAATGATTATAGCACATTCTAAATTTCAATCCATGGTCCAAATATTGCTGCAGATTTTTACATTCAGTGCTTTAAATAATTGATGAGCTTGAACTGTAGTCACTAGTTAGCTGGCATGCATACTTCCACAGGACAATACGAGCAAGTGATATGTCTTCAACATCACAAAGGATGCACAACCTTTTATGTGACTATTATTTGACAGAAACTGGTCACTAATTTCCACAAAATATTATTGAAGATATCAAAGAGAAATGACCAGTAAACAGACAACATGAAGCTAAACGGAAATAAATAAAGGTTGTTTAATCTGCAGAATGAGGCCATCTAAAGTGCTTATAGAAACAGCACTGACTGTTGGTTCTAATCTCCTTGTTTTGGTCTAGACGTCTTTTTACCACAGGGGGTTGATGTTTAAGGCTTTTGCCTTTGGTTATGATATATTTCCTGAAGTGCACTATAAAACTGCTCAAAGGCTACCTTTGGCTATGACCATACTCGCTGAAGTCCACCATAGATTTGTGCAATTCCAATCCACATATGCAAGGTACTGCTTAGAAGCCAATCTAAGCAATCACAAATAAATTCAGAAACTATCTATTTATATATATATATATATATATATATATATATATATTTTTTTTTTTTTTTTTTTTTTTTTTCTTCTCTCCAGCACAATGAATACAAATGGCTCTCACATTCAGAGTTAGGTAAGCGTACAAAAAAAAAAAAAGAACAAATCATCTTAAAAGTTTTTGTTTAGACAAGATGAAAATATATATTACCCACCAGATTCAGGCTGAAATGTTCTGAAGATAGAAATGGTACTAGAAGACCCCAAAACACAACATCTGTCAGCACTGCAGCACCTGCACTAGTCTGTCAAAGGAATGGGTTGGCTTCAGTTCTATACATTTGATGAAAACAGTAAGAAAAATAACCCAGAAAAAAAGATTAACAACTGCAGAATTGAAATTTATGACTGGATTAAGCTTAGTGGATAGAGACAAATTAAGGAAATCGTAGGACTGTTGAGATAAAAAAAGTAATTCGAAATAGATAAGTGCATGTGAATGTTACAAACAATATATTATTTATATTAGACAAATCTCAGAAACTTTCATATAAAAATTAAAATAACGAATGATATTTTGAATTAGATTGACAACATGAATGCCAGAAATGCCAGAAAAGAGAGATGTAATGCTAACCTGATAGACAATTTGCATTGCATATCCCCAGAATCCAGCTCTTTTCTCAGTCACCTCTTGCTCATGATGGCTTTTCAATCTAATAACATCCGTATTTTTGTTCTTTCTGAAAGTTAGAGTTGCATGTCTATCCTGTTCAAATTCACTTTTAAGGAATCCACTGGCCTCCTCATCTTCAGTGCTTTGTTGTTTTGAATAAATCCAACAGCCATGGGCAGAAATCAAGGTGGCAATCTATAAGCAGCGATACTGAAAAAATCAAAATGGATGCAATTTCCTTCTTTTGAAGAGGGGGGAGGGGGGGGGGGGGGGACCAGAGATGGTTTTATAGCGCATTATTATATCATGACAATATTAGAAAATCTAATGCATGAAGTCTTGATACAAAATAACAAAACGGACCATCGTAGGGACTTACTGCAAAATAGATGATGACCAATGCAAAAGTCCACCTGCAGATCATTTATATGAGAAAAATCAAATGAAAAGGTCCTCTTAACAAGGATGCAGCATCTCATCAAGTTACGTTTTACATAAACATGACTCCAGCTATCAAAGGAACAATTTAAACTTTAATAACAGGTTGACTATAAACACACACGTCCTGTCATGATATTTTTGTTGAATCTTATGGAAAGTGGTCATTCTGTATAAAATAAAACCAAAGATACAGAATTTACAGGGAGAAAAGGAAATCCAACTATTATAACATGATTACCCATAGCCACGAAAAATTGTAAAGAAAATACTACAAAGAAATTTTACATTACTAGAAAAACAGCGATTGATAACACAACTAACATCCCAAAGCACAACTGAGTTTCCAGAATTTATGATTAGCATAATTAATCCATCATTTACACGTAAAACTTCTCTAAATTCTTGAATTATGATCCTGAGGAAAAGAAAAAACAATCGACTCTTCCTAGTCTGACTATTATTCAGGTATCTAAAATTAGCTTTACTCGTCCACCTTATCCCTTAAACAACTCCAGGATCGAACACTTCCTCTGAGATAACAACAACTTCTCTCTCAACAAACAAGTTTGAAATAAGAGTTGCGCAATCCGATC
>NC_025997.2:14137672-14183241 GCF_000442705.2 Elaeis guineensis
ATATTCTTCTAATTCCAGAGCATTTATTTTCAGTCCAAAGTTCTTGTCCTCAATAGAGTATAGGATTCGTCTCCCTGGGGTGGTCTAGGCTCCTTCGTCGTCGGCCTTCTCCCTCCTCGTTGGTTTTCTTTGTCGTCGTTGGTCTCTCTTTTATCATCGTCGATTCTTTCTTAAGGTTAAGCTTCTTTCTCCCCTCTCTTTAGGTTTTTGCCATCATCTCTTTATGTTTTTGCCTTAGGAATGGCTTCACCTGATAGAGAGTCCAAAGACGAGAATATGGTGGGAGACCAAAGTTCTCAGACTCCAACTGTCCAGAGGAAAACCAAGGATGTTCTTCGAGATGATCCTAAAGATGTCTCTTTTTGGCAGGATCGTCCTGGTCCTGATTAGAGGCCCAGACTAAGGGGCCTACTATTACAGGGGGATTTAGTCCCACATCAATTATAAGTCAAAGATACTCTGTCATATATGAGATAGGCGCACACTCCATCCTTAAAGGCACCTTTTGGGCCAAAGCCTAGAGGACAAAGCCGTGAGGCTCGACAGCCGCAAGCATACCAGCTACGGCCCAAGGGTCGCAAGCGTATAAGCTATGGCAACTGCAAGCATATCAGCTATGGTTCAAGAGCCGCAAGCCTACAAACTATGGTATGCATGAAGTCAAAGCGAAAAATACCTCTTGTTGGGATGAGCCCTTCGTCCGTATGAGCCTCGAAGTTCTCTGACCACAATAAATGGTGCTAGAGGAAGGGCCCCTCTAATATGAGATAGAAGCACACTCTACCTGCAAGAGGTGCCTTTTGGTCCAAAGCCGTGAGGCCCGACAACCAACAAACTTACCAACTACGGTCCAAGGGCCAGAAACATATAAGCTACGGCAACCGCAAGCATACAGCTATGGTCCAAAGGCCGCAAGTCTATAAGCTACGATACGAACGCATCCATAACGGATAATGCTTCTTGCTGGGATGAGCCCTCCATCCCATAATTAGGAGAGGAGCTCATGTGCCCCTAGGAAATAATTGGTGCCTTCAGGATGGCATGGATGGTCCCTTGTTGCGAGAGTAGAAGGGCCAATGCACCAACTCAAAGGTGGATGTCCCTTACTCCCCCACCAAAAAAAAAAAAAAAAGAAGAGAGGAGAAGGTGGATGACCTCCATTTTCTTCTTTCTGTGATTATTGGCATTTTGATTTATAAAGGGTAGCTTCTTTTCTTTGTTCTAGCTGCTTTAATTCTTTTATTGATGGTTTTGAGCTTTTCTGATGCTTTCTTCTGTTTCTTTTTTTTTAATCTTTTTTTTCGATAGTCTTCTGATTGGTCTTCTGTACTTAATCTCATTTCGTTCATCTTAATTAATGAACTATTTGGTGATTTTTCATTCATTTCGCTAAAAGAAATCAAGATTCCGAGTATGTTTTGGCCTTTTTAATTTCTTATTCTCTATTTAACATTTGCTGTAATACATTATTTTTTTTAGTTAAAACTAAAAAATCCAACTCGAGTTAGGGGAATTCTCTTCTCACCAATATAAGCTAATCCATGTAACCCAGGCTTGTGCATTTGTTGTGAGTATGTCCTTCTTAAATTAGAACTAAAATAAATCCAACTCAAGCTAGGGAGCCAATTCTCATCAACATAAGGTAACCCATGTAACTCGAAGCCTGTCCATCAGACTTGTGAAAAAGAGGACCAAAGATCCAATGTTTAGTATTATTTGCTTATGCATGCACATTAAATATTAAGAAAAGAGAAATGAAATATTTAAATATTTTAGATAAACATCACATAACCGTCTTTTTTTCTGATGGATGTTCCAATATATGCGCAATACCGTAGATACTTTTGAGTACTGCAGAAGATCTCATTTTTATTTTTAAATATATATATCTTTTCGATTAGAATAATAAATTTTTCTTCATCTTTTTCGATGGTGCCCCCCCCCTTTGGCCAAGATATTAAAAAAAATAGTCCATTTGGAATCCATGGGGGCTAATGACTGGGAAAAATATCAAGATTTGTGATCAACGTCCTCCATTTCAGCTTGAGGAACCGATTGAACCTAAATCTAAGCATCATGTGCCGGAATCCATCACTGACATGGCAAGGAGTTCAGATGCTCCATGGTGCACCTTTTATACCAAATTGTATTACCTTAGATAGTTTCCATATCATCCATCTCGGAGGGAGCAGTTGTCATTAATTGTTGCTGAAGTTCAAGCAACATGCTCGATGCCATACGTGGTGCATGCCCCAAACGGATACGTTCATTCATCTCCCAAGATGAATGATGTGAAAATTATCTAAGGTGGCACAATATTCTACAATATAAAAGATGCACCACAGAGAATTTGGATTCAATGTAAACAGTGAATTGAGACTTTAGACCCAGCACCGTGCGGATGTAATCTTTTTTGGACAATGAACGGTCGTATGATATCATCTATCTTAGAGATGGGTGACAACCACTTGTTGCGGTCATGGATTAAAGGGTTGGATGGTTTGAAAGATTAGTTTATGCCTCCATATTCGCATACGTATGATATTATCTGTTTTGGCCTTGATTGCTGTCGCATGAGATCTCACGGTTTTACCTTTTAAGATATGCTTCACGTGAAAGAGAAGATTCAAATCTATACAAATCATACTCCCTTTTGATTTGGGGAGCTAATTTTATTGGGGACTACATCTTTAGTCCCACATCGGTTGTGAGTCAAGAGGGAATATTGCTTATATGGATTGGAACCTTCTCTCCCATATAAGGTGCCTTTTAAAGGACAAAACCGTGAGGTTCCATGCGACAGTGCTAGAGGCCAAAGCAGACAATGCCTCACTTATGTAGGCACAGAGGCATAAGCCAACTATCCGAGCTATCCGACCCCTTGACCCATGACCACAACATTAGCACCGTCTGTGGAATTACCTTCTGCCCACGCACACATACTCCCTCTTTACTTGGGGGGCTAATATTGTGGGGGGATGGCATTTTTATTTTCACATCGATTGTAAGTCAAGAAGGAGTATGGCTTATATGGATTGGAACCTTTTCTCCCACATGAGGTATCTTTTAAGGGATAAAATCGTGACGCTCTGTGCGACAGTGTCAGAGGTTAAAGCGGACAATACCTCATATATGTGGGTGCAGAGGCATAATCCAACTATCCGAGCCATCCGACCCCTTGATCCATGACCACAACACCACCCTTGCAGAAATTCAAGGGACCATACTCTATGCTATACAACATGCGTATTCCATACAAGCACTAGCCGGTTAATTTCCAAAATAGATGATGCGGCTACCCAAAATGATACACCCAGGAGATTCTTAAATTAGAACATTTCCGATACGGACCCCTTAAAACTCATGTCCGACCCGATCAATTTATAAAGGATTTTGCTATTGCTTCAAAGAGTATTTTAGTTTTTTTTACTATTTATCTATTTCTGGCCATCGGATTAAATATGGATCATTCGGATTTCAATTAGTTGAAGTTCTGATGTACATGGCTAATGCAGTAAATATTTAAAATTATTTTATGCCATAATTAAATTGATTTTTTTTTTGAAAATGGTATTTTCCTCGACCACTAAAGGTGGAGATAGTGTGGGGAAGCCGTGGATGACTGGGGTGCAGAATGGGGGGAACTGTGGGCGTATAGGGTTGGAGTCATGCCCCTACTTGAGTCCGATCTAAAATAATTTTTGGGCTTCGGACCGGACTTAGGCACTATTTTTTGAGAAAAAACCAGCCCGAGCCCGACCCAAGCTCGATTGGGCCAACCCTTCCGAGGACCCCTCTGCCGCCACCCCAAGCCCTTCACTACACCAACCGCCTCCTCTCCAGCCACATGTCCCCATCCCTCACACCTGACAAGCCCACCATGGCCGAGTCAATCAAGTGCCAGCTTGCCATCTCCAGATGATCTACTGATGCCTCTTCTGATCTTCGATCGATTCTAATCTCTAAACAACCCTAATCTTGTAATCCGTCGACCCCTTTCTTGATATCCATCTTTAGACGATTCGTCGATGTCTCCATCTTTGGATCTCTTGATCTCCTCCTCTGGGACCCTCCGTCAACAGCTTCGTCTTTGTCTCTGTCTCCATTTGCAGGCGATCCGGTGGTGGTGGCATTGAAGGAGTAGGAGAGGGAGAGGGAGAGGGAGAGGGAGAAGGAGAATGGAGCAAGCAGAGGAATGGGCCTCTAATCAGGTTGGGCTTGGCCTGGGCAAATGGTATGCCTGAGCCTGGCCCGAAAGATGATTGGGCTATATATTCGAACCCAAAATCTGGCTTAATTTTTTGGGCCCAGCCCATAGCCCAACCTAAAGTCGGGTTGACCCAAGCCCATTTCCAGCCTTATGTAGGCACTCATTGGGGGGGGTGGTGAATTAGAGAAGCCGCGGGCCGTCGGAGGGGGGGAGTGAGGGTGGGCCAGTGGCAGATCCATTTGAGAAAATGTGGGGTCAATTAAGCCCACAAAAAAAAGTTGACCCTGTGTATATGCTATAGTAGGAAAGCCATATTAACCCATGGAAAAAAATCAAAATTGATCCCACAACATTAGATATATATCTATATTAGTAGAAAAAGTCAAAATTAACCCTACTAATTTTGTAAATTGAGTACATATCTCATGTAAAATTTTGAAGAAGTAAAGGATAAAAAAAGATCACATCAAAAGAATAATTATGACTTATATTTTCTCTCTTTAATGACTCACATATCCTACCTTTCTCTTCCTCTGTTACACCAATTTGACCTCTCTTCCTTTATCTCTCTTTCTTTCTCTTTTTTTATTAATTATTTTTTATAAATATTTTAATACCCATCAAATCTCATCCGTCCACCTCTTATATTTAAACCTCTTATCAATTTATTTTTTATACCTTTAAAGAACTACATCAAAATGATGAAAAGAATAATTATGACCTACATTCTGTTTTGTTAATGACTGATCATATATCCCACCTCTCTCTCCCTTTCTCACGCAACTTTAACTTCTCTCCCTCTCTTTTTATTTTTTAAACTCTAATCAATCTAAATGCAATAGATAACAATATGCTTTCTTGTTTCTCTTCTCAACTTGAATTAGACATGCCTCTTTTAGCTTTTTTTTTGTAACATTCTTTTAGATTTTTTTGTTTCCCTTTTTTTTTCACTCATATCAAATATATATGATCACAATAATTTTGGATTAGTTATTATAATTTTAATATTTAATAATATCTAAAATTTATTATGATGCTTCTTTATAATATTCGTTATAAAAGATATTTAAGATATTATACATTATATTTTTTATATATTTTTTTATTTTTTAAAAAAATAAATATTTTTTTATTATTATTATTTTCTTTCTTAGAGTTTCTTCATTTTTTTTATTATATTAATCTCATAAAAATAAAATTTTTGGATCTGCATGGAGGTGGGCAGAGCAGTTGCAAGCCATGTAGGGATCATGAAAATTGCGAGCGCGGGAGCAGGATGCAGAGGAGCTGCAAGCCCCACCGGTGATTGGGGGGGGGGGGGGGAGGGGGGGGGTTGGAACATATGCCCACTTAGTTTGATGATAAGAAACGAAAAAAACTAAGGTCCAACTGCCTTCAGAAGCAAGATTGGACCACATTTGTTAGGATTTCCTCGTATAAGCTAAAAAAATTATATACTGATCAAATTAAAGAGTCTATAAACTTTTGATTTTTTTGTGATTGTCGCAGGAGTTTTTTTCTTCTGTCTTCAATTGTATAGCAATCCCGCTCTGTCTTCATGTGCGATCAAAAATATCTCATTAGCTCTGTTGTTTCAATCTTTAAAATAATTACAGGTGTAGACTAATTACATTACAAGGTAATATTAAAAAAAAATGTTATATTGGTTGAGTACTTAAAATTTGTACCAAGTTTTGAACATTGCCAACCTTGGAATAAACAATCTCTGGCATTTGGTGAACTGATTCAAAAAACCGACCAAAAGAAGTGCTCGTTCATTGCCTTGCTCAAGCATCAAAGAGAATTATTTTCCGAGAAGAGATTAAAAAAAAAAATTAAAGTTTGCTTAATGTTGAAGAAAAAATGACGGCACGCTACTTTCTTTCGTACACATCTTGTACGAAAAGCCAAAGGTAAAGGATGGAAAAGAAAGAAAAAAAATATTTTTAAAAATTAATAAAATATAAAAAATAATAAGATGTAATAGCTTACATATTTTATATAATAAAATATTATAAAAAAATGCCGTACTAAAATTTATTTATAAAATTCGTTGCTTCATTTAGTACATCAGCAGCTAGAACGCAACGAATAATCGTCTCCCACCCGATCACGTAACCGAGACCAAGCCTCGCCATCAACTTTGTCAAGGCTTTTTTTTATATAATAAACTTTGTCAAAGCTCATGTAGTCTGCAAATATGCCAACAGAATACTCGCTCGCCACCGCAAGTTGCGACTGTCATCTACCGTATATATTTTAATATCTCGCCATTTCTTTTGAGGACTTTCTTGCCTCATTTAGTTAAGCTCTCTTTTCGTACCCCATCCGTACCAATACACGCTTATTAAACCTAACCTCGACGAAGGAAGATGTCATCTGTGGAACCAGTCATGCACACGTGGTATTTTAATGGGTAAATCCAGCTGCAGTTCCACCATCGATTCCTCCAGTGCCTATAAGTACCCATTCATGAGCTCTTCATCTCCTAGCTAGTTTCTCCAGTTCTCCATTGGCAAAAGATCATCTCTCTCTCTCTCTCTCTCTCTCTCTCTCTCTCTCTCTATTTATCTATCTATCTAGCTCCCCTCCTCGTCCGTGATCAAGCATTGATACAAACACTGATAAAAGAATGGATATGAGAGCTCGTGGTCCTATATTCTCTTCTTGCATGATCTTCTTCATGGCCGTCCTAACCGTGGCCTCTGCGACATCGGCTTCCCTGAAGGTTGGCTTCTACGAAGAAACATGTCCGTCGGCAGAGGCCATCGTGCGGGAAACAGTAAGCCAAGCCATCGTCAAGAATCCCGGATTTGCCCCCGGACTTATCAGGATGCATTTCCATGACTGCTTCGTTAGGGTATACTTCTTCTTACCCCTGCAAAAAGTCGTGCATTATAGAAGATTAACCAAATGGTTAAGCTAAAGCTCAATGTTTCATTCAATTAGTACATAAGAGCTATGCAATGTGCATGTTACCTTCTATACATTAATTTCTGATCCAGGTTTGGAATTTTGGCATGAGTGGGTCAACAAATTAAATTCCTAATCCATGAAATAGAATTAACCCTCAAACTCCCTATTGACCATTCCTCAGAATTTGTTGAAAGGTTGCATGACCGAAACATATGATTATGTATTTTCCAGGGATGCGACGCTTCCGTTCTTCTCAACTCAACCCCTGGGAACCCTTCAGAGAAGGAGGCTCCGCCAAACAACCCAAGCTTGCGAGGCTTCGAGGTGATCGATGCAGCAAAGGCCGCAGTAGAAGCCAAATGCCCTCGCAAGGTCTCGTGTGCCGACATCATTGCCTTCGCCGCCCGTGATAGTGCCTGCATAACCGGCGGCATGGACTATGAGGTGCCGGCTGGGCGGCGTGATGGAAGAATCTCTCTAGCATCGGAGGCTCTCGACAACATTCCATTCCCAACCTTCACTGCCGACAAACTCAAGGAGAACTTCGAAAGGAAGGGCTTGTCGTTGGATGAAATGGTGACACTCTCGGGAGCCCACTCCATTGGCCGCTCTCACTGCTCCTCCTTCACGACCAGACTGTACAACTTCAGTGCCACGCACCCTCAAGATCCCTCCATGGAGCCAGCTTTTGCGGCATACTTGAAGGCTAGATGCCCGCCGTCGACTGCTAGCCTTAGCGATCCGACGACCGTGCTTCTCGATGCCGTCACGCCTACTCGCCTCGATAACATCTACTACCGGAATTTGTTGAAGCATAGGGGAGTGCTGACTTCAGACCAGACGTTGCAAGAGAGCTCAGAGACCGCAAAGCACGTGTGGTACAATGCAAAGCACCAGTCAGCTTGGGCTGCTAAATTTGCATCTGCCATGGTGAAGATGGGTTCTATTGAAGTGCTCACCGGAAGCCAGGGGGAGATCAGGGAGAAGTGCTGGGTTGCGAATTCCTAGGTCTTTCTATGAAATCTTAACTACTACGGGTGTCTCAGATTTTCCGCTTATTCATTGATTAATTTCCCTCCAATTTGAAGGAAGCAAATTGTTCAGGAGTTTATGGAAAAAGATGTTGCAGTTTCGTTGTTATCCCTCCGCGTATTTCTTTTCTTGTTGTTTTCCTTTTTTTGGTGGGGGTGGGTGGAGGGGGGTGTGGGCCTTGCACGTTAGACAAATAGACCACAGACGATAACCCTCCGTCTAGAAGTATATAGCAAGATCGATCAACATAATCTTGTTGAGCATGGAGAAATAACTGCGCAAGAAGCCCTTAAGCATACATATATACGTAAAATCGTACACGCACATAGGTAAATATGTATATGCATATGTACGTATGTACCTATGTATATAGTGGGTTTCATGCAGTGCAAATGTATTATAGACGTGTACCATATCGCTCAATTATGACTATTATGCAAGGTCCTGACCTCTAGCTCATCCTTGTGTGGAAATGATCCCAGCTTAGTAGCTTGTTCTGATGTTATTTCTGTTGTTGTTTCGTACCCAAGCTTCTCCATATTGATTTTATCCTAATAAACATAATAATTTCAAGCACACCTTTTCCAGAAATATTCCATCATTGCAGGGGTGGCTCAATACATTGGGAGGCCTGGGGGCCTAAAACAAATTGGGGCTTAAAGTCTTTGCTTTGGTGGCCTTACCCTTAAGCCGGCACTGCATCGATCATTGTGATGGCGTCCAGCATTTAGATGCGTTTTAACCTGTACATTGCACATATGCTTTTATATATATAATTTTTTTTTACTGGTCAAAGATATGATTGCATAGGACGTTTGACTTGTTATCTCTCCCCGAATCTAGGCATTTGGCAAACTTTGGCTGCGCCCTTTCAGGAAGCTACGTAGAACTTTACAAGCTTTATAATTCTTCCATGTAATTTTTATGCTTTACATGCGAAAATATGCAGGGGCCACAAAAAAAAAAAAAAAAAAAAAAAAACTATATAATAATAATAATAAAATAATATATATTTATTAGAGGTGATATTCTGTATTGATACATCAGTGCATGAGATAATCATCCAATATGCCACGTGTCATCTAAAAATATGGGAATACGGGCTTGCGATACGTGGTGTTGTGCGGTGCGACGATCAAATAAGCTCAACCCTCTTCGTGGGAGAAAGAAGAAAGGGAGGGAAAAAGAATAGCTTTTAGAAAAAAAAAAGCAAGCAAGTGAGAGATGATGGAGGGAGAGGGCGATGGCGATCGGAGAGAGGAGGCAGAGGAGGAACCGTGTGATGTGTGGGTGGTGATGGAGCTCCTCTGGTCGATGGGTGTGGGAGAAGGGGAATATGAGCTTTGAGTGGTCCACCAGTCCCTGGAGGTGGACTACCGCTACATCATCGACATTTTATCCGACATCTAATTGGGAATGGAAAAAGAAGAAAGATTATAGGGCTGACCGTCTCCTCTCCTCCTCCCATCCGAGCTTCCATGAATATGCTGACCGTCTTATCGGATAAAGATGGCCAGACCTCCGGCCTGCCGGCACTACCCTTGCCAAGCCATTGGCAACCACCCAAAAAAATTAAAAAAAGATGAAAAACAAGAGAGAAGAGAGAAAAGAACTGTCGGATCTTGGTAAAACCAGCAATTTTGCTCTCCCTCACAATAGCTTAAAGGGTCTATTATCCTCGGTATAGTCAGTGGCCCATTGATTAAGCTCTTCCGACAGCCATCGACTAGGATTTGGAGGGGAGGAGTGTCGGTTTTGGGATCCTCCTTCTCCATCAATCTTCCATCAAGAAGAGCCACTCATCGCTGCCTCACAGGCGGTCAGGATGGTGATCTCAGGCTGGCCGTCGGTGATTGAGGACGGTCCAAGTCTCACCAGCGGTAGATATGGGAGGTTCATCGCCAGCTAAATGGGTTTTTGGGTGGTAATCGGGAAAGAAAAGAGGAAGAAGATGGATGAGGTTTTGGGTTTGGATTTCGGGTTTTGATCCGGATCCATTAAGTACAAACCCACTAGCCCCTTAAAACTAAATCAAGTTATCTATATCTATATCTATCTATATAATCTATATTTATATAATAATAGTTAAATAATAGATAGCTATTAGAGGTGGTATTTTATACATATTGACACTTAAGATTATAGGATAATCTTCCATAACGTCACATATCATTTTTAATATATATATATATATATATATATATATATGTTTCATTTGGTCTTCTCTTTATTCGAATCTCTCCCGAGTTACTTCATTCCTTCCCCAATTCCTTCCAAGGCTTCAAGCGGCCTAGAGACTTCGAGCGGCAGGAGCGAATGTATTCCAAATCTTCTTTTCGTCCTTCCAAACACCCTTATCCAAACTGCGGGGATGTCTAGCGGCTCTTCGATTTTCACTGTCCCTTTCCTCTCGAAATCCTAACTCCCATGGTAGCCCTCCTCACCTCCCAATCCCCCCGCCACCCCGAGATCCTCCATATCGGCCAAGTGGAGCTGCTTTGATAGCCATCGGAGGCAAGAAGAGGGGAGCAACAGGAGAAGCCAGTCGATGTGTGGGTGTTGGGGTGCACAGTCATGGAGATGGCCACTGGATGCATGCCATGGTCGGAAGTCTCGATCTGATCCCCGCTCTCCATCAAATTGCTTTCTCCACCGATGTGTCGGAGCTACCCAGTTGGATCTCCAATGAGGAGAAGGACTTCTTGGACAAATGCTTAAGAAGAGATCCCGATGGGTGGTGGTCGATGGAGTAGCTTCTCAAGCATTCATTCGTGGCATCGTCGGCAGATTGCCTTCGAACTTGAATTCCACTCGCAAATGGATTTCTCCCAAGAGCACTCTCGATCAAACTTTCTGAGAATCAATATCAGACAGGAAAAAGAAGAGGAGGAGATTGACAAACTTGAAAACCCATCAAATGATCCATCACAGAGAATTCAGCTTCTCGCTGTCGCCGACGATGTCGACGTTTCCAATTGGACATGGGATGACAGCTAGATGACCATTAGAACAGACAGTAGGGAATGCGAGATTATTATCCAGGTAAAGAAAGATAAGATTTAGATTCTAGCAAAGGAGAGTCCACGATCGACGGTGGCTCACCAACAAATTTGTCGATCAGTAGGAGTGACCAAATTCTCATGACTAGCAGCAGTGGTGGAAGCGATAGTGAGGAATTCATGTTAAGCACTAATCACATGGGTGGAAAGGAGGATTACCTCTCCTGTTCGCATAATCGAATAATCTATCGATGCAGTTCAAATTAATTTTAAATTTATAAAATAAGATTCAAAAAATATATAATAAAATATTTATTAATATGGATATAAATATAATATTATATTAATATATTAATATAAATATCATAAAAATAGTAATAAAATTATTATATTAGTATATATTTTAATATAATATTAAAATATAATAAATATTAATTTTAGTTTGAAAGATATTTTTGTCCTCAAATTTCAGTCTAAAATCAGCACTCATGATAATATTAGATATATCCGACCTCCAAGATAGACATCCCATCACTAGATTAGACATGATAACCAGATTTATTTTTGTATTTCCTTCATTTGTATTGATTTTAATTTCTTTCCGTGTTTCCTTTATTTTCATTGATTTTTCTTATGTTTTCTCTATTTTTTCTATGGTTTTGTGTTGGGTATTTCCTTTCTATTTTTTCATTCTAAATATCATACTTACTGCATTCCAAATCCTATAAATTATTCATTTTTAGATAATTTTACTATTCCAATTCATTTTGATCTAAACTATTACTTTAAATATTTGGTTTATTTTTCTGTTTTATCTAATTAAATTATTATGTTTATAATTTGCTTTATATTGAAATTTATTATTATGATAGTTATTCTTCTATATTTGTAAAATTAATAGGTCCGGATATCTCTCGGCCACTATGTCAATTTTATGGTAAATTGGTAAATGTTTTAGCACCTTATATATCCACAATTTATTGGTTCTAATAAAAACTTGTATGTCTTCGAAATGTATTTGCATCATGTACATTAATCATTCATTACTCCTTTCTACATTGTTGGGATAATCTCCATTCTAGACATCAACTAGAGAAGTCCAATCTTTCAATCAATGCCGTATTTGTGATTGGTATGATAGTCGTGATTGGTTAGAATCTATACAGCACATTAGAGTTCTTGTGTTCAGCCATCATCTATTGCTTATTGTAGGATTTTTTGTGTGGCTAGGCTAAATTATGCCACTCTCATTCTTATTTGGAAAAAAGATGCCGCCAAGCTATTCTCTGACTATAGGCCTATCAATCTAATGGACAGTTGTATTAAAATTGTCTTGAAGGTTCTCGCCAATAGATTGAAGTCTTTTCTTGGTACTTTAGTAGACGAGGCTCAGATCGCCTATATTAAAAGTAGATCTATTCTCGACAACTTCATCACGGCCAATGGGGCCGGTGTTGCGTCATATGAGAGTCCGACTCTTAAGGGGTGGTATGCAAGTTAGATTTCATGAAAGCTTTTGATAGAATAAATCCTAATTTCTTTTTGTGTTTGCTTATTGACAGAAACGTTCCACCAAAAGGGTTAGTTGGATCAGAAACTTGCTACTCGGTGGAAAAGTTGCGGTGAATGTCAATGGGCAAATTGGCAACTGGATATCTTGTGGGCATGGGCTCTGGCAAGGAGATCCGCTATCCCCTTTCCTTTTTTATCCTTGTAGTCGATCCATTTTACCATATTTAGTGTTGTTTGACAGAAGCTGCGATGTAATCTTGTATGTGGTCTTTTTCCCCATTCTTTGAAGAGACGCTTAAATGGAATATTGACCTACTAACAGTAGTCTAGCTGATTTTGTGACCATATATCCTTTTTCTATAGCAAAAAGAAATTTCAAATCGTTTTCAATGCGCAAAGAAGACGGTGTCGAGAAACTTGATAAGAAATAATGGATGTTTTAATTAATGAGATAACTATTGCTACAATAGCTTAAAAGGCTTTGTTGTATCTAGGGTTGGGCATCGGGCCGGGCCGGCCCGACGGCCCGGCCCTCCCTGGCACAACTTGGGTCGTATCTGGCATAGCCCGTCAAACACTGTAGCGAGCCGTGCCATGGCCTAATTTTAGGGCCAGACTGGGCTGGGGGTTTGGTGGCCCATAGCCCAGGCCCGGCATGGAACATGCCGAAGCCTGACACAGCCCGCGTGCCAACCCATATGGAAATGCCAAGGTATGGCCCATTTGGCAGGGCACGTTTTTAAAATTTTTATTTTAAAAAATAATGTTTATAAAATAAAATAGATTGGGGGATAAATAAAAAAAAGATAGGAGATATTGAGATTTTTTTTGTCAGAGTAAAAATCATCTTGTAACGGTGGAGGGTTTGAAATGGATCCATATCAGCTTATTAATTTAAATTAAAATTATACGAAAGAGCGAAAGGGGCTAGGCCTGATCTTCAAAATACAATAAGAGAGAGAGAAGAAAATAGAGATGACTCACCTCAACAAATAAAAAATAAAAATATATAATTTTTAAAAATTAAGAATTGAAAATAAATTTTACTAATTGTCTATTATGTTTGTGTCGTTTTCATCATCAGATCCAGTATCATATCTTCCTTTGTCTTGAAGTCTCGTCTCTGCATCCAGAGTGGAGAGTTGGAGAGCCAAAAGAGGAGGGCCGGGCTGTCGGAGAGTTGCATAGCCGAAGAGCCGGATTTGTAGAGCTGAGAGATAGATCGGAGTAGAGCTAAAGAGAGTAGAGCGGAGTAACCGAAGAGCTGCCTCTTGAACTCCGACTTTCAAAAGGGAGACGCTTTCTCTTCTTGTATAACTTTTGAATTACTAAACTATAATTGCTACTTACTAAATATTGAATAGAAAAGAGAAGAATTACTAGAAGAGAGAATAAATAGGAGTAGAGAGATTAGAGAGGGAGAGAATTGATTTAATGAATTGATGTGGTGAGAATGAAAAAAGGAGGGCCCTATTTATAGAAGTTTCAAAACTTTCATTTTTCCAAAATACCCCTCAATCTAGTCGTTTTTTGGCTGTTAGCGGGGTCAAAATGGTAAAAACAAAAAAATTATCTATTAAGACCCTTTTAAAAATAAAAAAAATATCAAATTAATCGTTATGGGTCGTGCCTGATCCGTTTGGACCTTGGCACGGCCTGTTTGGGCTAAAAAAAAAAGAGACCGAGCCAAATGGGATAACGGGCCGTGCTTGGTACGGCCCATCAGTCCTCGGGCCTAGGATCATGTTGGGCGGAGGGTTAGGCCTTTCGTGTCGTGCCGGCACGGTCCGTTTACTAGATGGGCCGTGTCTGGCTCAACCCACTATAGTACTTGGCCCAATGGGCCTGGGTCAGGTCGGACCAGGCACGGCCCAATGCCCAAGTCAAGTTATATCTCATATATACATAGTATGAATTTATCTCACTATTATTTTTTATTATTTTAGATAACATAAATTTTTTCTGAAAATCATTGTTATATTTTCTGAAAAATCTGATATACTCTTAAGCTTTGGAAATAATAGTTGTTAGTCATGTTATAATGATAATTAACAGTTTTTGAGGGATGCACTTTAGGGGTTGTTTCATGCAGAAAAATTGACAATTTTCAAGCAGGTAGGGTTAATATTTAGATAAATAAAACTATATTGCTTATAGATCAAATATAGTTAGCATTTGAAGTCTTCAAAAGTTACTTGGCATATTGGATTGATCACATGCATAAACCTTACCATACAATGTGCCAATTGTTCCATCTAGAAATCCCACAATAAGCAATAGATGATGGCTGTACACAAGAACTCCAATGTGCCATCTAGGTTTCATCCAATCACGGCTATCATACCAATCACAAATACTGTGTTCATTGAAACATTGGACTTCTCTAGTTGATGTCTAGAATGGTGACGATCCTAACCAGATAAAAAGTAGTAATGAATGATTAGTGTCCATGAAAATACCATTTCAAAGTTATACAGGTGCGCATTAGAACTAATAAATTGTGAATATATAAGGTGCTAAAACATTTGCAAATTTATCATACAATTTACCGTCTTTTTTGCCGCCTCTAAAATATATTTGTGCAAAAAAATCACATAAAGTAATTATAAAGCTTATAAAGTTCCACGCAGCTTCCCAAAAGGAAGCAGCCAAAGTTTGCCAAATGCCTAGATTTGGGGAGAGATAAAAGGTCAAACGTCTACGCGGTCATATCTTTGACCATTAAAAAAAATTCTATATATAAAGCAAATGTTTAACGTATAAGTGAGAACCCATCTGAAAGCTAGACGTCATAATAATGAGTACTAACCGGCAACAGTGTTCTTGAAATCAATTATCATTATTAGGATGAAATTGTTACGGCAAGGCTTAGGAGTGAAACAACTACTGCAGAAATATATAACATATAACAGGCCACCAAGCTAGCTAGTATCCTTTCCTGTTCGAGGTTTGGTTGGAGAGGTCAGGATATATTTTGCGTGATTATTGAGTGATGTGGTACACGTCTATCATACACTGCACTGCATGAAACCCACTGTACACATACATACATATGTACAAGGTACCTATGTACATATGTACGTACGTACGTACGTACGTATGTGTATATATATATATGTATATATATATATATATATATATATATATATATATATATATATATATATATATATAATATATATATATATATTTGTTTGTATGTCTGCATGTATGTTTGTACGTATGTATCCTCAAGGCTTCTTGCACGGTTCCTTCTCTGCAAGCACAACCGCGCGGAGGTTACGTTGATTGATCCCTCCATAAAGCCAGACATGCTACTCTTCACTTCTGGATGGAGGAGTATATGTCTCTGCAATACTTGTCTCATGTCTCCACCAATGTCATATATATGACCATGCAACCAGAATCCTCTAGGCTTCGATATGCTAGGGCGAATTCATGATACATGTATGGATGAAAGATTTTGAGCCTTAGAAGCAGACTTGAATTTTAGAATAACAAGATAGCTTAACCACCCCCACCCGAACCCCCACCGTGACGAAAAACAAAAAGGTGAAAATTCTCACATGTGCAGGCACAACAAAGAAACACACATAATGACTGATTATTTCTCTTGAAATCTTTATCTAATAAAGAATATTATAGGTTCCAGAAACAACTTTTCGTATAAACTCATGAACAATTTGCTTCCTTCAAATTGAAGGGAAAATAATCAAGGAATAGGGGAAAAAAACTGAGACATTCGTAATAGTAAAGTTTGCATAGGAAGACCTAGGAATTCACAACCCAGCATTTCTCCCTGATCTCCCCCTGGCTTCCGGTGAGCACTTCAATAGAACCCATCTTCACCATGGCAGATGCAAATTTAGCAGCCCAAGCTGACTGGTGCTTTGCATTGTACCACACGTGCTTTGTGGTCTCTGAGCTCTCTTGCAACGTCTGGTCTGAAGTCAGCACTCCCCTATGCTTCAACAAATTCCGGTAGTACATGTTATCGAGGCGAGTAGGCGTGACGGCATCGAGAAGCACCGTCGTCGGATCGGTAGGACTAGCAGTCGATGGGGGGCACCTAGTCTTCAAGTATGCTGCAAAGGCTGGCTCCATGGAGGGATCTTGAGGGTGGGTGGCACTGAAGTTGTACAGTCTGGTCGTGAAGGAGGAGCAGTGAGAGCGGCCAATGGAGTGGGCCCCAGAGAGTGTCACCATTTCATCCAACGTCAAGCCCTTCCTTTCGAAGCTCTCCTTGAGTTTGTCGGCAGTGAAGGTTGGGAATGGAATGTTGTCGAGAGCCTCCGATGCCAGAGAGATTCTTCCATCGCGCCTCCCAGCCGGCACCTCATAGTCGATGCCGCCGGTTATGTAGGCACTGTCACGGGCGGCGAAGGCGATGATGTCGGCACACGAGACCTTGCAAGGGCATTTGGCTTCTACTGCGGCCTTTGCTGCGTTGATCACTTCGAAGCCTCGCAAGCTTGGGTTGTTTGGCGGAGCCTCCTTCTCTGAAGGGTTCCCAGGGGTTGAGTTGAGAAGAACGGAAGCGTCGCATCCCTGAAACATACATAATTATATTGTGTCGGTTAAGCAACCTTTCAACAAATTCTAAGAAATGGTCAATATGAAGTTTGAGGGTTAATTCTATTTCATGGATTAGGAATTTAATTTGTTGACCCGCTCATGCCAAAATTCCAAACCTGGATCAGAAATTAATATATAGAAGGTAACATGCACATTGTATAGCTCTTATGTGCTAATTGAATTAAACATTGAGCTTTAGCTTAACCATTTGCTTAATCTTCTATAATGCGCAAGTTTTTGCAGGGGTAAGAAGAAGTGTACCCTAACGAAGCAGTCATGGAAATGCATCCTGATAAGCCCGGCGGCGAATCCGGGATTCTTGGCGATGGCTTGGCTTACTGTTTCCCGCACGATGGCCTCTGCCGAGGGACATGTTTTTTCGTAGAAGCCAACATTCAGGGAAGCCGATGTGGCAGAGGCCATGGTTAGGATGGCCATGAAGAAGATCATGCAAGAAGAGAATATAGGGCTGCGAGCTCTCATATCTATTCTATTATCACTGTTTGTATTAATGCTTGATCAAGGACGAAGAGGGGAGCGAGAGAGAGAGAGAGATTCTTTTGCTTGTGGAGAAGTGGAGCCACTAGCTAGGAGATGAATGAAGAAGAGTTGAGCTCATGAATGGGTACTTATAGGCACTGGAGGGATCGATGGTGGAACTGCAGCTGGATTTACCCATTAAAATACCACGAGTGCATGACTTGTTCAACAGATGACCTCTTCCTTCGTCGAGGTTAGGATAAATAAATAAGCGTGCATTTGGTATGCGTAGGGTGTGAAAAGAGAGCTCAATTAAATGAGGCAAGAATGTCCTATGAACAAATGGTAAGATATTAAAATATATAGGGAAGATGCATGACAGTCGCAACTTGTTGGCGCGCGCGCGGGCATCATATATATATATATATATATATATATATATATATATATATATATATATATATATATATATATATATATATATATATATATATATATATGTTGTGACGTTTACGGAAGATATTGCAAGAGCTTGGACAAAGTTGATGGCCAGGCTTGGTCTTGGTTACGTAATCGGGTGGGAGATGATTATTCGTTGCGTTCCAGCTGCTAACATTAATGTCATCTGAAGCGTATTAAATGAAGTAATATATTTTATAAAATTGACTGGGTCGAACATGAGTCTTATGGGGTCTGTATCGGAAATGTCCTAATTTGAGAACCCCCGGGGTGTATGCTTCTGGGTGGCCGCATCATCTGTTTTGGAAATTAAGCAGCTGCTGCATGTATGGTATGCGCGTGATGTATAGTGCCGGGCACGATCTCTGCAATGAATGGTTGTCATCCATCTTTGAGATGGATGACATGACATACATTCAGGATGGTACAATGTTTTACATGCGGTGCAAAATACACCCACAGGGGTCCAACGTCTCAATGCACGGCTCACATGGAATCCCAGACCTTTCGTTACATAGCACAGTCTTTGCATGACCTCCATAATAAGTGTTGCTGCCATTCTCGGATGAGATGATCGGTGATGAGTGGAATTATTGCATCTGAGGGGTGGATGGCAGACAACCTATAAAATAAATTTTTTTATTAAAAATTATCCCGCAGAAAATTTTTAGATGTCCAAATCAGAGAAAAAAAAAATACAAAGCTAAAAAATGAGAGCCCAAAAATTTATTATTAATCTCACTTATTTCATCTCCGACTTACCACTTTATATAAAGCAAGAAAAATCGTTGCTGTGTAACTGCCATCTCCGAATATTCGAAACATGCGAATTATGATATTTACTGGACGGTTAACTGATTAACTGTCATTAAGGCCGAATAATGGATCATTCGTGGACGACTATTGTATTTCATGTTTGTAGATAGTTAATATTCATGCTGGATAACCATCGTTTAATCCCTGATCCGTAGGATTTAAATAGTCGGTATGGTGCTGAGAATATCGTTAGTCAGGTGCGACTATGTGTCGAACGCTGCCGTTCAGGTGTTGATCACATATCGAACCAAGTCGATCAAATGCCGACTTGGTCAAGTCTCATCGATCTAAGTCGGCTCGATCCATAACATAGTACGCTTAGTCAGTGAAAGGTGAGAAAGAAAAATAGTCATCGCGCACTTAGTCAGTAGGGAGGCGAGAATAAGGGATAGTTGGCTAAGCGACGAGGATCTATCTCAGCACTTATCCTCCAACTCTTAAATCCGATTTTATAGATTTAATCGGGCGAAGAGAGTTAATTGTCGTACGGATCCGAGTTGCTTTTCTTGACGATCTCTACTTATTGTTACTTTGAAAGTTGCATCGAGCCATTCCATCGTTTCGTGAAGCAAGCCGTCATTTTATTGTTTTGTGAGACGTGCGGTGGCTCTGTTGTATCGCAAGTCATGCAGCAATAAATATTGCGAATCATTCGAAGCATTCATTCATGATGATTTTAGAAGATCGAGCCGCTGGATAATAATTCATTGAGCGGCCCGAGTAGTCCATATATTAGTCAGTCATTTACTCAATTTGTTGTCACGAGGATCTAACATATTTGGTGCAATCTCAATGGTGATATATCGAAAAGCTAAAAAAATGGCCGACTGAGATTATTACCATGTGTCGAAATCTCCAATGAGGTCATGACTTTCCGTGTCGATTATGGCCGTTGAGTGATTCTATAGATAGGGGTCATTTTCTCTTCAGATATTCTTCTAATTCCAGAGCTTTTATTTCCAGTCCAAAGTTCTTGTCCTCAATAGAGTATAGGATTCGTCTCCCTGGAGTGGTCTAGGCTCCTTCATTGTTGGCCTTCTCCCTCTTCATTGGTTTCTCTATCGTCGTTGGTCCCTCTTTCATCATCGTTGGTTGTTTCTTAAGATTAAGCTTCTTTCTCCCCTCTCTTTAGATTTTTGCCTTCCTCTCTTTATGTTTTTGTCTTAGAAATGGCTTCACCTGATAGAGAGTCCGGAGACGAGAACATGATGGGAGACCAAGGTTCTCGGACTCCAACTGTCCAAAGAGAAACCAAGGATGTTCTTCGAGATGATCCTGAAGATGTCTCTTCTTGGCAGGATCGTCATGGTCCTGATGAGAGGCCCAGACTAAGGGGGCTACTATTACGGAGGGATTTAGTCCCACATCAATTATGAGTTAGAGATTTTCTGTCTTATATGAGATAGGCGCACACTCCATCTTTAAGAGGTACCTTTTGGACCAAAGCCTAGAGGACATACCAGCTACGGCCCAAGGGTCGCAAGTGTATAAGCTACGACAACCGCAAGCATATCAGTTACGGTCCAAGAGCCGCAAACCTACAAGCTACGGTATGCACGCGATCAAAGCGAAAATGCCTCTTGTTGGGATGAGCCATTCGTCCGTATGAGCCCCGAAGTTCTCTGACCACAACAAATGGTGCTAGAGGAAGGGCCCCTCTAATAAGACAGAGTCCCCTGATTGGGGGGGGGGCTACTATTGTGGGGAGATTTAGTCCCACATCGGTTGTGAATTAAGAGTACTCTATCTTATATGAGATAGGAGCATACTTTACCTGCAAGAGGCGCCTTTTGGACCAAAGCCGTGAGGCCCGACAATCGCAAATGTACCAACTACGGTCCAAGGGACACAAACGTATAAGCTACGGTAATCGCAAGTATACCAGCTACAGTCCAAGGGCCGCAAGTCCAAAAGCTACGATATGAACATGGTCATAACAGATAATACTTCTTGCTAGGATGAGCCCTCTGTCTCATAATTAAGGAGGAGCTCATGAGCCCCTAGGAAATAATTGGTACCTTCAGGATGGCATGGATGGTCCCTTGCTGCGAGAGTAGAAGGGCCAATGCACCCAACTCAAAGGTGAATGTCCCTTCTCCAAAAAAAAAAAAGAAAAAAAGAAAAAAAAAAAAAGGAGGTGGATGACCTCCATTTTCTTCTTTCTGTGATTATTGGCGCTTTGATTCATAAAGGGTGGCTTCTCTTCTTTGTTCTAGCTGCTTTAATTCTTTTATTGATGGTTTTGAGCTTTTCTGATGCTTTCTTTTTTTTTTTTTTTCGGGACTAGTCTTCTTGATTGGTTTTTCTTGTAATTAATCTCATTTTGTTCATCTTAATTAATGAACTGTTTGGTGATTTTTCATCATTTCACTAAAAAGAAATCTAGATTCCTGATATGTTTTGACCTTTTTAATTTTCTTATTCTCTATTTAACATTTGCTGTAAATACATTATTTTTTAATTAGAACTAAAAGAAATCCAACTCGAGTCAGGGGAATCTCTTCTCACCAATATAAGCTAATCCATGTAACCCGAGGCTTGTGCATTTGTTGTGAGTATGTCCTTCTTAAATTAGAACTAAAATAAATCCAACTCAAGCTAGGGGAGCCAATTCTCATCAACATAAGGTAACCCATGTAACTCGAAACCTGTCCATCAGATCGGTGAAAAAGAGACAAAGATCCAATGTTTAGTATTATTTACTTATATGCATGCATTAAAATATTAAAAAAAATAAATAAATTTTAAAAATATTTAAATATTTTAAATAAACATCATATAACTGTCTTTTTTTTTATGGATGTCCTAATATATGCGCAGCACCGTGAGGTACTTTTTGAGTACCGCAAAAGATCTTATTTTTATTTTTAAATATTATATATCTTTTCGGATTAGAATAATAAACTTTCCTTCATTTTTTTCGATGGTGCCCCCCCCCCTTTGGCCAAGATATTAAAAAAAAGAGTCCATTTGGAATCCATGGGGGCTAAATGACTGGGAAAAATATCATGATTTGTGATCAACGTCCTCCATTTCTGCTTGAGGAACTGATTGAACCTAAATCTAAGCATCATGCGCCGGAATCCATCACTGACATGGCAAGGAGTTCAGATGCTCCATGATGCACCTTTTATACCAAATTGTATTACCTTAGATAGTTTCCATATCATCCATCTCGAAGGGAGCAGTTGTCATTAATTGTTGCTGAAGTTCAAGCAGACATACTCGATGCCATACGTGGTGCATGCCCCAAATAGATACGATCGTTCATCTCCAAGATGAATGATGTGAAAATTATCTAAGGTGGCATAATATTCTACAGTATAAAAGATGCAACACAGAGAATCTTGGATTCAATGTAAACAGTGAATTGAGACTTTAGACCCAGCACCGTGCGGATGTAATCTTTTTTGGACAATGAACGATCGTACGATATCATCTATCTTAGAGATGGGTGACAACCACTTGTTGCGGTCATGGATTAAAGGGTCAGATGGTTTGAATGGTTGGTTTATACCTCCATATTCGCATAGGTATGATATTATCTGTTTTGGCCTCTGATGCTGTCGCATGAGACCTCACGGTTTTACCTTTTAAGATATGCTTCATGTGGAAGAGAAGATTCCAATCCATACAAATCATACTCCCTTTTGATTTGGGGAGCTAATTTTATCGGGGGACTACATCTTTAGTCCCACATCGGTTGTGAGTCAAGAGAGAATGTTGCTTATATGGATTAGAACCTTCTCTCCCATGTGAGGTGCCTTTTAAAAGATAAAACCGTGAGGTTCCGTGCGACAGTGCTAGAGGCCAAAGCAGACAATGCCTTATGTATGTAGGCACAGAGGCATAAGCCAACTATCCGAGCTATCTGACCCCTTGACCCATGACCACAATATTAGCGCCGTCTGTGGAATTACCTTCTGCCCACGCACACATACTCCCTCTTGACTTGGGGGGCTAATATTGTGGGGGGATGGCATTTTTATTTCCACATCGATTGTAAGTCAAGAGGGAGTATGGCTTATATGAATTGAAACTTTTTCTCCCACATGAGCTATCTTTTAAAGGATAAAAACGTGAGGCTCTGTGCAACAGCGTTAGAGGTTAAAGCAGACAATACCTCACATATGTGGGTGCAGAGACACAATCCAATTATCCGAGCCATCCGACCCCTTGATCCATGACCACAACACCACCCATTGCAGAAATTCAAGGGACCATGCTCTATGCCATACAATATGCGTATTCCATACAAGCACTAGCCAGTTAATTTCCAAAATAGATGACGTGGCTACCCAAAATGATACACCCAGGAGATTCTTAAATTAGAACATTTCCGATACGGACCCCTTAAAACTCATGTCCGACCCGATCAATTTATAAAGGATTTTGCTGCTGCTTCAAAGAGTATTTTAGTTTTTTTTACTATTTATCTATTTCTGGCCATCGGATTAAATATGGATCATTCGGATTTCAATTAGTTAAAGTTCTGATGTACATGACTAATGCAGTAAATATTTAAAATATTAAGATTATTTTATGCCATAATTAAATTGATTTTTTTTTTTGAAAATGGCATTTTCCTCGACCACTAAAGGTGGAGATAGTGTGGGGAAGCCGTGGATGACTGGGGGGCAGAGTGGGGGGGACTATGGGCGTATAGAGTTGGAATTGGGTCAAGTCATGCCCTTACTTGAGTCCGATCTAAAATAATTTTTTGGACTTCGGACCGGACTTAGGCACTATTTTTTGAGAAAAAACCAGCCCGAGCCCAACCCTAGCTCGATTGGGCCAACCTGATGCAAGAGAAAGAGCCCGATTGGATGTCGATGTCCATCTTTGATGATCCATCTCCATTTTGATATGCCGCCCGGGACCCCTTCGCCTCCCCCACCCCTTTCGAGGACCCCTCTGCTGACCACCCCAAGCCCTTCACTACACCAACCGCCTCCTCTCCAGCCACATGTCCCCATCCCTCGCACCTGACGAGCCCACCATGGCCGAGTCAATCAAGTGCCAGCTTGCCATCTCCAGATGATCTACTGACGCCTCTTCTGATCTTCGATCGATTCTAATCTCTGGACAACCCTAATCTTGTAATCCGTCGACCCCTTTCTTGATATCCATCTTTAGATGATTCGTCGATGTCTCCATCTTTGGATCTCTTGATCTCCTCCTCTTGGACCCTCCGTCAACAGCTCCGTCTTTGTCCTTGTCTCCATTTGCAGGCGATCCGGTGGTGGTGGCATTGAAGGAGTAGGAGAGGGAGAGGGAGAGGGAGAGGAGAATGGAGCAGGTAGAGGAATGGGCCTCTAATCAGGTTGGGCTTGGCCTGGGCAAATGGTATGTCTGAGCCCGACCTGAAAGATGATTGGGCTATATATTCGAACCCAAAACTTGGCTTAATTTTTTTGGGCCCAACCCATAGCCCAACCCAAAGTCGGGTCGACCCAAGCCCATTTCCAGCCTTATGTAGGCACTCATTGGGGGGGGGGTGGTGAACTAGAGAAGCCGTGGGCCGTCAAGGGGGGAGTGAGGGTGGGCCAGTGGCAGATCCATTTGAGAAAATGTGGGGTCAATTAAGCCCACAAAAAAAAGTTGACCCTGTGTATATGCTATAGTAGGAAAGCCATATTAACCCTTGGAAAAAATTAAAATTAATCCCACAACATTAGACATATATCTATATTAGTAGAAAAAGTCAAAATTGACCCTACTAATTTTGTGAATTGACTACATATCTCATGTAAAATTTTTAAGAAGTAAAGGATAAAAAAGATCACATCAAAAGAATAATTATGACCTATATTCTCTCTCTTTAATGACTCACATATCCTACCTTTCTCTTCCTCTGTTACACCAATTTGACCTCTCTTCCTTTGTCTCTCTTTCTTTCTCTTTTTTTATTAATTACTTTTTTATTAATTTTTTAATATCCCACCGAACCCCATCCGTCCACCTTTTATATTTAAACTTCATATCAATTTATTTTTTATATCCTAAAAGAACTACATCAAAATGATGAAAAGAATAATTATGATCTACATTCTCTCTTTTTAATGACTGATCATATATTTCACCCCTCTCTCCCTTTCTCACGCCACTTTAACTTCTCTCCCTTTCTTTTTATTTTTTAAACTCTAGTCAATCTAAATACAATAGATAACAATATGCTCTTCTTATCTCTCTTCTCAACTTGAATTAGACATACCTCTTTTAGCTTCTTGTTTTGTAATATTCTTTTAGATTTTTTTATTTTTTCTTTTTTTCACTCATATCAAATATATACTATCACAATAATTTTTAGTTAGTTATTATAATTTTAATATTTAATAATATTTAAAATTTTATTATGATGCTTCTTTATAATATTTCATTATAAAAGATATTTAAGATATTATATATTATTTATATATATTTTTTATTATTTTTTTAAAAATTAATATTTTATTATTATTATTATTATTTTTCGTAGAGCTCCTTCACTTTTTTATTATATTAACCTCATAAAATAAAATTTTTGGATCTGCATGGATGGACAGAGCAATTGCAAGCCACGTAGCTAGGGATCATGAAAACTGTGAGCGCGGGGGCAGGATGCAGAGGAGCTGCAAGCCACACCGGTGATAGGGGGAGGGGAGGGGGAGTTCGGTGTGAAAAAGCCAAAGACAAAAAAAAGGAAGAAGAAAGAAAAAATAATAATAAAATATTATTTTTTAAAAATTAATAAAATATATAAAAAATAATGAGATGTAATAACTTACATATTTTATATAATAAAATATTAAAAAAAATATCATACTAAAATTTATTTATAAAATACTTTGCTTCATTTAGTACATCAGCAGCTAGAACGCAACGAATAATCGTCTCCCACCCGATCACGTAACCGAGACCAAGCCTCGCCATCAACTTTGTCAAGGTTTTTTTTAATATAATAAACTTTGTCAAAGCTCATGTAGTCTGCAAATATCCCAACAGAATACTCAATCGCCACCGCAAGTTGCGACTGTCATCTACCGTATATATTTTAATATCTCGCCATTTCTTTTGAGGACTTTCTTGCCTCATTTAGTTAAGCTCTCTTTTCGTACCCCATCCGTACCAATACACGCTTATTAAACCTAACCTCGACGAAGGAAGATGTCATCTGTGGAACCAGTCATGCACACGTGGTATTTTAATGGGTAAATCCAGCTGCAGTTCCACCATCGATTCCTCCAGTGCCTATAAGTACCCATTCATGAGCTCAACTCTTCTCCATTCATCTCCTAGCTAGTTTCTCCAGTTCTCCATTGGCAAAAGATCATCTCTCTCTCTCTCTCTCTCTCTCTCTCTCTCTCTATTTATCTATCTATCTAGCTCCCCTCCTCGTCCGTGATCAAGCATTGATACAAACACTGATAAAAGAATGGATATGAGAGCTCGTGGTCCTATATTCTCTTCTTGCATGATCTTCTTCATGGCCGTCCTAACCGTGGCCTCTGCGACATCGGCTTCCCTGAAGGTTGGCTTCTACGAAGAAACATGTCCGTCGGCAGAGGCCATCGTGCGGGAAACAGTAAGCCAAGCCATCGCCAAGAATCCCGGATTTGCCCCCGGACTTATCAGGATGCATTTCCATGACTGCTTCGTTAGGGTATACTTCTTCTTACCCCTGCAAAAAGTCGTGCATTATAGAAGATTAACCAAATGGTTAAGCTAAAGCTCAATGTTTAATTCAATTAGTACATAAGAGCTATGCAATGTGCATGTTACCTTCTATACATTAATTTCTGATCCAGGTTTGGAATTTTGGCATGAGTGGGTCAACAAATTAAATTCCTAATCCATGAAATAGAATTAACCCTCAAACTCCCTATTGACCATTTCTTAGAATTTGTTGAAAGGTTGCATAACGGAAACATATGATTATGTATTTTCCAGGGATGCGACGCTTCCGTTCTTCTCAACTCAACCCCTGGGAACCCTTCAGAGAAGGAGGCTCCGCCAAACAACCCAAGCTTGCGAGGCTTCGAGGTGATCGATGCAGCAAAGGCCGCAGTAGAAGCCAAATGCCCTCGCAAGGTCTCGTGTGCCGACATCATTGCCTTCGCCGCCCGTGATAGTGCCTGCATAACCGGCGGCATGGACTATGAGGTGCCGGCTGGGCGGCGTGATGGAAGAATCTCTCTAGCATCGGAGGCTCTCGACAACATTCCATTCCCAACCTTCACTGCCGACAAACTCAAGGAGAACTTCGAAAGGAAGGGCTTGTCGTTGGATGAAATGGTGACACTCTCGGGAGCCCACTCCATTGGCCGCTCTCACTGCTCCTCCTTCACGACCAGACTGTACAACTTCAGTGCCACGCACCCTCAAGATCCCTCCATGGAGCCAGCTTTTGCGGCATACTTGAAGGCTAGATGCCCGCCGTCGACTGCTAGCCTTAGCGATCCGACGACCGTGCTTCTCGATGCCGTCACGCCTACTCGCCTCGATAACATCTACTATCGGAATTTGTTGAAGCATAGGGGAGTGCTGACTTCAGACCAGACGTTGCAAGAGAGCTCAGAGACCGCAAAGCACGTGTGGTACAATGCAAAGCACCAGTCAGCTTGGGCTGCTAAATTTGCATCTGCCATGGTGAAGATGGGTTCTATTGAAGTGCTCACCGGAAGCCAGGGGGAGATCAGGGAGAAGTGCTGGGTTGCGAATTCCTAGGTCTTTCTATGAAATCTTAACTACTACGAGTGTCTCAGATTTTCCGCTTATTCATTGATTAATTTCCCTTCAATTTGAAGGAAGCAAATTGTTCAGGAGTTTATGCAAAAAGATGTTGCAGTTTCGTTGTTATCCCTCCGCGTATTTCTTTTCTTGTTGTTTTCCTTTTTTTGGTGGGGGTGGGTGGAGGGGGGTGTGGGCCTTGCACGTTAGACAAATATACCACAGACGATAACCCTCCGTCTAGAAGTATATAGCAAGATCGATCAACATAATCTTGTTGAGCATGGAGAAATAACTGCGCAAGAAGCCCTTAAGCATACATATATACGTAAAATCGTACACGCACATAGGTAAATATGTATATGCATATGTACGTATGTACCTATGTATATAGTGGGTTTCATGCAGTGCAAATGTATTATAGACGTGTACCATATCGCTCAATTATGACTATTATGCAAGGTCCTGACCTCTAGCTCATCCTTGTGTGGAAATGATCCCAGCTTAGTAGCTTGTTCTGATGTTATTTCTGCTGTTGTTTCATACCCAAGCTTCTCGAGTACTTTTTCAGAATAATACAAAAAAAAAATTTAAATATCAAAATAATTCAAAAATCAACTTTTTTTATCAAACTAATGCAAAAGGGAAAAACGTCATTTTGAATGGCGTTTTTCCCTCTTCCACGTCACCATTTTTTTTCACGATGGCATCGTCCCCAAAAAAAAAATAAATAAAATGAAACGCCAAATGAAATGACATCTTTAAAAATGTCATTTTGAATGGCGTTTTTAAAAACGCCATTCAAGATGGTGTTTTCAATTTTTCCCACAAAAAAAAAATGAAAAAATCGTGAAATAATAGAATTTTTTTTTTAATTTGAAATTAATAAATAAATTAAAATTTTAATTTTGATTGAAATTTAAAATATAAAGATTTGAATTTGTAATTCATTAAAAAAATAAATTTAAATTTTTTTTTCATAGAACTCCATTGTGCCATCTAGATTCCATCCAATCACGGCTATCATACCAATCACAAATACTGTGTTCATTGAAACATTGGACTTCTCTAGTTGATGTCTAGAATGGTGACGATCCTAACCAGATAGAAAGTAGTAATGAATGATTAGTGTCCATGAAAATACCATTTCAAAGTTATACAGGTGCGTATTAGAACTAATAAATTGTGAATATATAAGGTGCTAAAACATTTGCAAATTTATCATACAATTTACCGTCTTTTTTGCCGCCTCTAAAATATATTTGTGCAAAAAAATCACATAAAGTAATTATAAAGCTTACAAAGTTCCACGCAGCTTCCCAAAAGGAAGCAGCCAAAGTTTGCCAAATGCCTAGATTCGGGGAGAGATAAAAGGTCAAACGTCTACGCGGTCATATCTTTGACCATTAAAAAAAATTCTATATATAAAGCAAATGTTTAATGTACAAGTGAGAACCCATCTGAAAGCTAGACGCCATAATAATGAGTACTAACCGGCAACAATGTTCTTGAAATCAATTATCATTATTAGGATGAAATTGTTACGGCAAGGCTTGGGTATGAAACAACTACTGCAGAAATATATAACATATAACAGGCCACCAAGCTAGCTAGGATCCTTTCCTGCTCGAGGTTTAGTTGGAGAGGTCAGGATATATTTTGCGTGATTATTGAATGATGTGGTACACGTCTATCATACATTGCACTGCATGAAACCCACTGTACACATACATACATATGTACAAGGTACCTATGCATGTACATCCGTACGTACGTACGTACATACATACATATATATATATATATATATTACTTTCTCTGGTAAGACTATAATGAAAAAGGATATATATATATATATATATATATATATATATATATATATATATATATATATATATATATATATATATTTGTTTGTATGTCTGCATGTATGTTTGTACGTATGTATCCTCAAGGCTTCTTGCATGGTTCCTTCTCTGCAAGCACAACCGCACGGAGGTTATGTTGATTGATCCCTCCATAAAGCCTGATATGCCACTCTTCACTTCTGGATGGAGGAGTATTGTCTATGCAATACTTGTCTCATGTCTCCACCAATGTCGTATATATGACCATGCAACCAGAATCCTCTAGGCTTCGATATGCTAGGCCTAATTCATGATACATGTATGGATGGCAGATTTTGAGCCTTAGAAGCAGACTTGAATTTTGGGACATCGTACATGGTGACACTCCCTAGTGCTGCACAGGGGAATACGTCATCTTAATGTCGGAAAAATCAATTTGGGAAGAAACCATAAGCAATCTCAATTAATTTTTAGCTAGTTGGAATTAAAATAAAATAAAATACAAGATTCTTTTAAAGTTTTAGAATAACGAGATAGCTTAACCGCCCCCACCCCAACCCCCACCGCCACGAAAAACAAAAAGGTGAAAATTCCCACACGCGCAGGCACAACAAAGAAACACACATAATGGCTGATTATTTCTCTTGAAATCTTTATCGAATAAAAAATATTATAGGTTACAGCAACATGTTTTTGTATAAACACATGAACAATTTGCTTGCTTCAAATTGAAGGGAAAATAATCAAGGAATAGGGAAAAAAACTGAGACACTCGTAGTAGTTAAGATTTTATAGAAAGACCTAGGAATTCACAACCCAGCACTTCTCCCTGATCTCCCCCTGACTTCCCGTGAGCACTTCAATAGAACCCATCTTCACCATGGCAGATGCAAATTTAGCAGCCCAAGCTGACTGGTGCTTTGCATTGTACCACACGTGCTTTGTGGTCTCAGAGCTATCTTGCAACGTCTGGTCTGAAGTCAGCACTCCCCTATGCTTCAACAAATTCCGGTAGTACATGTTATCGAGGCGAGTAGGCGTGACGGCATCGAGAAGCACCGTCGTCGGATCGCTAGGACTAGCAGTCGATGGGGGCACCTAGTCTTCAAGTATGCTGCAAAGGCTGGCTCCATGGAGGGATCTTGAGGGTGGGTGGCACTGAAGTTGTACAGTCTGGTCGTGAAGGAGGAGCAGTGAGAGCGGCCAATGGAGTGGGCTCCCGAGAGTGTCACCATTTCATCCAACGACAAGCCCTTCCTTTCGAAGCTCTCCTTGAGTTTGTCGGCAGTGAAGGTTGGGAATGGAATGTTGTCGAGAGCCTCCGACGCCAGAGAGATTCTTCCATCGCGCCTCCCAGCCGGTACCTCATAGTCGTTGCCGCCGGTTATGTAGGCACTGTCACGGGCGGCGAAGGCGATGATGTCGGCACACGAGACCTTGCAAGGGCATTTGGCTTCTACTGCGGCCTTTGCTGCATCGATCACTTCGAAGCCTCGCAGGCTGGGGTTGTTTGGCGGAGCCTCCTTCTCTGAAGGGTTCCCAGGGGTTGAGTTGAGAAGAACGGAAGCGTCGCATCCCTGAAACATACACAATTATATTGTGTCGGTTAGGCAACCTTTCAACAAATTCTAAGAAATGGTCAATATGAAGTTTGAGGGTTAATTCTATTTCATGGATTAGGAATTTAATTTGTTGACCCAGTCATGCCAAAATTCCAAACCTGGATCAGAAATTAATGCATAGAAGGTAACATGCACATTGCATAGCTCTAATGTGCTAATTGAATTAAACATTGAGCTTTAGCCTAACCATTTGGTTAATCTTCTATGATTCACGAGTTTTTGCGAAGGTAAGAAGAAGTATACCCTAACGAAGCAGTCATGGAAATGCATCCTGATAAGCCCGGCGGCGAATCCGGGATTCTTGGCGATGGCTTGGCTTACTGTTTCCCGCACGATGGCCTCCGCCGATGGACATGTTTCTTCGTAGAAGCCAACCTTTAGGGAAGCCGATGTCGCAGAGGCCATGGTTAGGATGGCCATGAGGAAGATCATGCAACAAGAGAATAAAGGACGACGAGCTCTCATATCCATACTTTTATCACTTTGGATCAATTGCTTGATCACGGACGAGGAAGGGAGCGAGAGAGAGATTCTTCTGCTGATGGAGAAATGGAGAAGCTTGCTAGGAGATGGTGTAGAAGGGTTGAGCTCATGAATGGATACTTATAGGCGTTGGAGGGATCGAAGGTGGAAACGTAGCTGATTTTACCCATTAAAATACCACGAGTGCATGACTAGTTCCACCGACGACCTCTTCCTTTCCTTCGTCGAGGTTTGGTTAAATAAGCGTGTGTTTGGTTTGGGTGGGGTACGAAAAGAGAGCTCAACTAAATGGGGCAAGAATATGTCCTCAGAAGAAATGGCAAGATATTAAAATACATAGGGAATTCTGCTGTGACATTTACAGAAGATATTACAAGAGCTTGGACAAAGTTGATGGCGAGGCTTAGTCTTGGTTACATAATCCGCTGTCAGATGATTATTCATTGCGTTCCAGCTGCTAACATAATATTGATGTCACCTGAATTGTATTAAATGAATTTATGTATTTTATAAAATTGAGCGGGTCAACCATTAGTTTTATGGGGTCAGTATTAATTGGAAATATTCTAATTTAGGGACCTTCAAGATATATCATTTTGGATAGTGGCCGCTTCATTAATTTGTTTTAAAAATTAATTAGCTGTTGCTCATATAGATTACACATCCTATATAATATCAAGCGCAATAGCTTGAATTTCTACAGTGAGTCTCTGAGATAGATGACGTACTGGTGATATAGAAGATGGTAGAATCCTTTACAATGCAAAAATTAAATACGTCCACAGAGGATCCAAAGTCTCAATCCATTGCTCACTATGAACCTAAGATCCTTTTATGGCGTACCTTTTGCATTGCAATTTTTGTGCCACTTTAGATAGTGGCCACATCATTCATCTTGGAGTCAAATGGTTGTTGCCCACGTATGGCACCAAATATAATTGCTTGAATTTCCGTAACAAATGACAATTATTCATTTTGAGATGAATGATATGATAACTATTTAAGATAATACAGCTATCTATGATATAAAAAAAAAAATTACAGTATATATCAATTTATCTAGAGATGTATATTGGATCACTACTAAATATGTATCAAAGAAGTTTATAATATATATCAAAAAGTCGATGAGTGTATATCACTATATTATATAATATTTATGTAATGATCAACATAATTTTTCGAAAACTATGTATCAATTTACTTGGAGATATGTATTAGATTGCTGGATGACTAATTTACTAAACATGTATTAACTAGCTGTTGTATATTGGTGAACTTTATATTTCAGAATCTATATATCGATTTATTTGGATATACGTATTGACTTATTTGATGATTAATTTACTTTATATATATCTTTTTTTTTTAATAAATAGGGAAGCAGTGGAGAACTATCACCCAACTTTTATCTGAACAAAGGGTTACCAGAATGTACAATGTGAAAGAGAGAGCTAAAGAACAGAGATAAAGAGATATAGTAAAGAGATAGGGTACCCAATTCTTAGTTACAGAGTTAGCCACATTCCAACATTAGTCTAGTTAAAATGCCTATTATAAAAAAAATTCGTACAATAGAAAGCCACTTCAATGATCACTTTCAGCATATGCTTTGAGCTTATAAAAGACATCTTCATATCGCCTAATTATCAATTAGAGAAAGAACACATCAGAGAATAGAATTTAATACAAAAAAGAGCACGAGTATCGACCAATTTCCTCTTGAAAACAAGCTCCCAACTAACAAATGTATGCAAAATTCTTTACAAAACAGAATAGACAGAGCTGCTTTTCTTTAAAAAAATTCTATTATTCCTCTCTTCCAGATGTTTCAACACAAGGCAGTCATCAATTGATCCATCACCTTTCTTTCTAAGGTCGGGAATTTAGCTCTTCTCTATTAGTCTAGAGGCAATGCAAAATGAACAGCCATCTATATATTTTTAGTTGAATTTCTAGAGCAGTCCAAATACTATGTGCAAATGGACATTTGCTCAAAAAATGAAAGATGGATTTAAGTGATGCCCATAAAAAACACAACCAAAACTAATTGACCAATCTTTTCTTTGAAGAACCTTACTAGTACGTAGTTTGTTGTGAAGATCCAATCACAAAAACACATTCACCTTTTTCAGAATAGTTGCTTTTCAGATAGTTTTGTGGTAAGGACAAACAAGTCCTTCATTATTGAACAATTTATAGTAGGATTTAACAGTGTAAATACCAGATTTCAAGAGTTTCCATAAAGGCACATCTGATGATGGCCAAACTAGCTTGAAGCAACTCCAATTGTCTTCTTTGAAGAAAAAAAAAAGGTCCATTGAGCTTGATACGCCAAGCCAAAGACCTTCAAGATCATTATGAGACAATCGAATAATTAGACTTACGAGCAATACCATAGAGATTCTCGAACAAAGAGAAGAGTGGCATTGAAGCACACTACTTATCTTTTCAAAAATAAATATTGGATCCATTATTAAGGTAGTATGTACCAATAAAGTATATTATGAAAATATGGAAGAAAAAATATCATTTTTTTATTTTTAATTATAAAACTAATGACTCCATTAGTAGGAGATATCTTTGACTTTTTTTATTTTTAATTATAAAACTAATGACTCCATTAGTAGGAGATATCTTTGACTTTTAAATTTTTTATTTAAATTAGTATTGTAACAATTCAAGATCTTACCTAAAAGAACTGATCAAAAAGTATTATTTGAGGTCTTTGACGTTGCATAAGTATTCAAAATTTTTTGAATGAATAGTCAGTATAGAACTAAAAATACATCCGCATAGATTCTTACAAATATTAAGGGAAATATGATAAATTATAAAATCCATCCTATAATTTTTTTCTAATGCCTGTCTCATATGATTTTTGCTCCACAAACTTTAGCATTCCAACCATCAGCCTCAAAACTTAGATTACCTTGTACCCACTGTTAGCTCCCCTTACTTTCGATCAGAACCGGCTCAGGACTGCAGGGCATTTCTTTTTTATCATTAAAAAAAAACTAAATCTTATCACGTGCATAAATTTCTCCCTTAAAACAATAAACAATTAAAGTGGAAATGACATTGCCGAGCCGCTTATTATATTGTTTTCTGTAAATTGCGTGCTTTTTTATGTGTAAATTGCGTGCTTTACAAGTGAAGGAAGGCGGAAAAGTCAGCGGCTGGCCACAGTTTTTAAACTTCTCGAACGAGTCATCAACATTGTGATACCGTAATAGCGAACGAGTCATCGACCTGCCTACATTATTATGTGGAAATTTTCCTATGTCGTAAAATCATTAGTTACGAAGGAAAACTTAATACAACTAGTCAAGGAAAAGAGGACTGCAAAACAAATTAAACAAATATCCTCGCATGCTTAGACCAACTTACATGAAACGGAAAAGGACAGAGAGACATGGTATAATTTATAAACCAACATCTGTGGTGTAATTTACGCTTAGGACCTCCATAATAGACAAATCCATCAAAACAAAATAATGCAACTATACATGGCCAGATGAGAACACAAGGTCATGGAAGGAGCTAAAACTTATTCACAGCCCTCTCCTTGTATTTGATCAGGATCATGAGAGAAAAATAGATAAAATTAGAGAGGCAGATGATTTTTGTTGCGGCCAACTTTCTGTCATCTGTCGTCGGTGACGAGCACCTGTAAAACAACGTCCTCACATATCGAAATTATGTCTAGCGGGAACCCTCCGATACTTAAGTCAGAAAGAAAAATGATGAACAGAAGATTTTTGAATATCGAGAGTAGCAGAGTTCTGATTTAAATATGTATTACCGATGCTGTTCACTTACCCTCTTTTTATAAATGATTCTGATGTAATCGTCGAGCACGTGGTCCAACTTTTTATGGCGCTAAATTATCGGACCATAATTGTGGAGTTGTGGGTTGTTAATTTTCATTAATTGCCGTGACACGTAGTCGATAACCGTTCATAGCTGTTATAGTATGTGGAATAAATTGGCCGACTATACGTCGGTAGTGTTGATATATCGGTAGAAGGTCCGAGTGAACCATTGGCTAGTAGTTCTGATGTGTCGATGGTCTTGGATCGGAGGTTATTCAAGCTATCTGCTGTTGATCGATAGTAGCCGAATGTTGGTCAGTCTACCAACAATGAGTCGGCGTGATTTATTCAGTTAGTCGAAAAATAGTCGGAGTTGTATGTTCGATCGATAAACTTTTGTTGAGTTGAAATTGAGATTGGTTGACTTAAGTCAGGGGTCATCCATTATTTGATTCAAAATATTTAGAGATGATAGATGAAAAGAAAGAATTATCCATTCATCTAATTTATAAACCAACAACTGTGGTGTAATTTTCGCTTAGGACCTCCATAATAGACAAATCCATCAAAACAAAATAATGCAACTATACATGGCCAGATGAGAACACAAGGTCATGGAAGGAGCTAAAACTTATTCATAGCCCTCTCCTTGTATTTGATTAGGATCATGAGAGGAAAAATAGATAAAATTAGAAAGGCAGATGATTTTTGTTGCGGCTAACTTTCTGTCGTCTGTCGTCGGTGACGAGTACCTGTAAAACAACGTCCTCACATATCGGAATTGTGTCTAGCAGAAATCTTCCGATACTTAAGTCAGAGAGGAAAATGGTGAACAAAAAATTTTTGAATATCGAGAGTAGCAGAGTTCTGATTTAAATGTGTCTTACCGATGCTGTTCACTTATCCTCTTTTTATAAATGATTCTGATGTAATCATCGAGCACGTGGTCCAACTTTTTATGGCGCTAAATTATCGGACCATAATTGTGGAGTTAGTGGGTTGTTAATTTTCATTAATTGCTATGACACATAGTCGATAACCATTCATAGCAGTTATAGTATGTGGAACAGATTGGCCGACTATACGTCGGTAGTATTGATATATCGGTAGAAGGTCCGAGCGAACCATTGGTTAGTAGTTCTGATGTGTCGATGGTCTTGGATCGGAGGTTATTCAAGCTATCTGTTGTTGATCGGTAGTAGCCGAATGTTGGTCAGTCTACCAACAATGAGTCGGCGTGATTTATTCAGTCAGTCGAAAAATAATCGAAGTTGTATGTTCGGTCGATAAACTTTTGTTGAGTTGAAATCGAAATTGGTTGACTTGAGTCGGGGTCATCCATTATTTGATTCAAAATATTTAGAGATGATAGATGAAAAGAAAGAATTATCCATTCATCTGAATCCATCATTTTGCACCCTTCCAAATTGAACAAAATACAAAGAATGATGGATATAGTACTGGGGGTGTGTTGTTAAACTGATAAAACTACCCATTATTAACTTTTTGCAAAACCTTGACACTTCTTTATTTTTTATTTATTTTATTTATATATTTTAATTTTATCTATACTATTTATCCTATATTGCTAAATTTTATTACTAATTATTTTAACTTCAACATATAATTTCTCTAATTATGAGTAAATAATTAAAATTATCTTCTTTTTTCATTTATATTCACTATTTTTAGTTAACTATTTGTATAAAATTAATTAACTATTTAAATTAAATTATAATTTATTTATTTATTTAATATATAAATAAATTCATATATAATTAATTTATAAAATTATTTATTAAATTAAACTAAGTGTTTATGTAACTATAAATTATTTATTAAATGTGTCAGCATGACTTTAGATGATCACATGACAATCCATAATATTTTTTTTTATTAAACATATTTTCATGATATTTTCTTTGATAGCATGGTTGTATACCATTTTTCTTTATTAACATGATTATGTATGAGATGATACTATCTGAGGTATATATACTATTATATATACCATCCATGATTGGAATAAAGATAATAAAATCCTTTCTCTTTTTTTTAAAATTTTTTTTATAAATATTTCAACAGAATGAAAAATCCAGCCACCTTTCTTTCTCCATCCATTATTCTTCCAAACCATCCTTCCTGGCAAACAAAATGTACATATCCCCCTGATCTCGCCCTGGTTTTCAGTGAGAACCTCAATGATCCACACCGAGTGAGCAAACTCCCAAGGGAATGACCATTTCATCAAGAGATAGTCCCCTTCTAAGTTCTAAGCTAAGCTGTCAACTTCTTGTCTCCGGTGGAATAGCTGGAAGCCAGGACCATTTAATTCATCAAAAGACAGGGATGAACAAGAGCAGCCGATGGATATGAGCTTCTAGAATCTGGGTATTTATAGGCGACTGACAAATGGAGATGGATGGTGTAAGCTTTACCGAGCACACTAGAATCTGAGGATCATCAGTTAACCAGCTTGACCACTTCCCTTCAGTGGTTAGATTAGGGTTGGCAAATGAGGACGAGGGGATAAATCCGTACTTAGGTCAAAGACTTTTGAGTCGCAATGTAACCTTACAATAATATTAATAGCTGCCACAAGAGAATATTAAAATGATAAAACATTTGTATAAAGTGACTATTAAAATGATAAGAATGCATAGCCTGCAGTCTTTTTCTAATGATAAGAAAACAACTTCTCCATCCAATACGATCTAATGCAAACAACTTGGTGCAATGGGTCACATACGGTCAATGACATCAAGAAAACGTAGCAAGATGAATCATGGAAGCAAATTTGCATCCTGGTGACATAGAAAACATAAAGATGCATAAGCATCATATATCATCAGCTTTCTATGATTAACTTTTTTTTTAGCCAAAATTACTATTGATCATTATGATGATTATATAACCATTATTGTCCCTACAATGTATTTTTATTATTGTTATAATAGTATCGTAACGGAAAATAATAAACAATAAAAAAAGAAAACTGTAATTTTAAAATTATTGTTCACTGATGAGTAGAAAAATATATTTTTATGTGGTACGGATGTTCTTGAAAGGAAATTTTATGAAAATATATGAATTATGAAAATTATTATTTTATATCAAGAAAAGCACAAGGTAAAGAAACAATTATTACTTGTGCTATACAATGCTATCAATATCATAACACTAAATAAACTATTATTATGGTCGTTATCTTTTCTCTGTTCACAATTGAAGAGCCCAAAACTATTATAGTGATCGTGCCTCATTGACTCACTTATATATCGAGCAATTCTTTATGCTTTAACCACCTAAAAAATTTATGGGTCTAATTGATAGTTGTGAGTCCAATCTCAGCTAACAACTGGGCCTAACAATGCCCTACAGTTCTACATTATATCTAATGCGAAATTCTTTGTACACCTCCCGTGGTATAGAAAATCCAACGTGGAGTGCACTATCTCATCCAATTGGCCACGTAGCTACTATTTTCTAACGTATATTTAATGTCCGTGATTCTTCTTTTTAGGTTGAAATTTTGAATGACGAAAATACTCTTTCTCTTATGAAAAAATTATGACATCCTATGCTTACATTATGACATCCTATATTAAAATTATGACTTCCTGCATAGAATATTATAATTTTTTCACAGGATGTTATAAAGAGAAAAAAATATTTTTATTATTGAAAAAATTATGAAAATTTCTCAATGATGAAAATGTCCTTCCCTTTTTATGACATCTTGTGAAAAAATTATGATATTCTGTACAGAAAATCATGATTTCAATACAAGATATCATAATCTCGGCACACGATGTCATAATTTTTTCAGAAGAAAAGTGGTATTTTTTTCATTCAAAATTTCAAACAAAAAAAATAAAATTGTAGATATTAAATGAATATTAAATATATATTAAAAAATAATAACTGCGTAACCCAACCGAGGCAGTACACTCCACATCGGATTTTCTACATCGTGGGCAATGTACAAACAATTTGTCTATGTCTAAGGGATGTGGCAGTCTTTGGAAAACCTGACCCGGCCTGCTTGAGATCACCTACCCAGCCCGATTTTGGATGGGCTTGGGCAGTTCCTTTATTCTGATGGACCGGGCCAGGTTGAGATTTTCTAGGACCACTTAGAACTGGGCTCCGCTTGGATTCACCAATCCAGTAGAACCCCATTTATATTGTTATACGTATTGAGGCAATTACAATGGTTTTTGTTTACTATATTGTACATGAAATCATGAATAGAGTTCTTGTTGACAAGATGATCGACTTCAAATCTAATTGAATAAATTTTGGTTAACTTCACTTACACTCCTAATATGATAAATTATCTTAAAATTGAAAGAAAATTGTTGAATTATAGAATCACTTTTTGACATGAAAAATATTGAAATTTGGTCAAGGGCCACAAGTACAAGGGCTTTTTTACGAATGATCATTAGATTTGTCTAACCCTATTGGATCCCTATATAATTTATTCCTGGAATACGAATATTTCCCGTCGAAGTTAATACTGAGAATAAGATAATGGTGCTGATCTGATTAGGGAAATTCTAAACTGCATAATTCCTAAGATTGAGATTAATTAAAAAAAAAAAAAAATCTTTCCAAAGAAAATTTGACAACATTGTGGAATTTTGAAGTGCACGATTCTTATAAAAGGAATCTCAAAAATAACTTCTTAAAAGAAATTTGACACCTTGTTCTCAAAGAAATTTGGCTTCTTTATATCTAAAAGATTGCATCTCCATCGTCAAGATTTGCTGGCAAATGAGATGACTAAATAATGCTTATTGGAGGTAAGAACAGTCAGAGGAAGGAACTTGCATGATGCTAGATGATCAACTAACTCAAAGGAGTTGAAGGGCTGCACCCGTCCACAAAGCATGGTATCCCGGACCCACAGAAGGACCATGAGAATATTCTAAAAAGGGTTAGGGACTTCACTTAGTAGACCCAAACTAAATCTAGTTTTGGTTTGTAATTACAAGCTTAGAAATTAAAAGAATAAGCTTCGCTTCTTTATTGTTTCATCTTTGAACTTATTTTCAAATCGAGTCGAAAAATCTATTTCAAGCAGCTCATAAAAATTTATTAAGTCAAAATTAATTCAAGGTTGCAGCCGGGACTATTCAAATTTAGTTGATACTCAAATAAAGCTTCAATCAAGCTTGATTCAAGCACGCTTGTAGCTTAATTCGAGCTCGAACATTATTGGTTATATGGTGCAAGATTTAAGGCTCCATTGTTAAATTAAAGCATACAATATGTAAGTAAGGTATATTATACTAATTTCAAGTCTAATTGAGTCGAGTTTAGTCAGCCTCAATTCAAGCTTAATCTGAAATTATTTTTAACCCTCATGAATCATGTTGAAACCTGAATCAAATATGTGCTCCAATGAAGATGGATACGATTTTATTTCCAATCTGAGATCGAGGTTACATCAGGATTCGGTCTGGTGTACCGCGAGCGATGTCTCTTAACACACGGATTGCCAACGTCCGCCCACCGATGAAAATCGAACGGGCAGGATCAGTCATCCTCCTTACGTACTTCTCCACCGCAAGACACCACAACTCAGTCTCAACCATATAAATTCCTCTTGCGGGAGCCATCCCAAAACCCTAGCACTCCCCGATCCCATTTTCTCAAACGCAAACCCTAAACCTAGCGGCGGCCGTCCTCCACCACCTGAGAGACGCCGTGCTCCACCGCCGGCAAGATGCAGATCTTCGTGAAGACTCTGACGGGCAAGACCATCACCCTCGAGGTCGAGTCCTCGGACACGATCGACAACGTCAAGGCCAAGATCCAGGACAAAGAGGGCATCCCCCCGGACCAGCAGCGCCTCATCTTCGCCGGAAAACAGCTCGAAGACGGCCGCACCCTCGCCGACTATAACATCCAGAAGGAGTCCACCCTCCATCTAGTCCTCCGCCTCCGCGGTGGAGCCAAGAAGAGAAAGAAGAAGACGTACACGAAGCCCAAGAAAATCAAGCACAAGAAGAAGAAGGTCAAGCTTGCCGTGCTGCAATTTTACAAGGTGGACGACTCCGGAAAGGTGACCAGACTCAGGAAGGAGTGCCCTAACGCCGAGTGTGGCGCCGGGACCTTCATGGCCAACCACTTCGATCGCCACTACTGCGGCAAGTGCGGCCTCACCTACGTCTACCAGAAGGCCGGAGGTGAGTAAGGGATTGGACAGGAAGAGCCGATTGGAGATCGATATATAGAGCTTTGCTTTAGTGGTTGCTTAGTTTCAAGTCTTAAGCCTGGAAGACAAAATAATATTTGTGACCTAATTTTTGATTAATGCTTTTATGTGATGGATTAATTATGGTACATTTGAAATTGGGATCTTATTATTGCGAGAATTGCTTGTTTGATTGTTAATCGTTGTGGATGCTGGTTGTTTGGATTGTTCTAGTTTGTTGATGCTTGATGGTTAGATTCCTTTATTGCGCTTTTTTAAATTATTTTAAGGAGAGAATGTTGGATGGTTGTGTGTTTTTTTGTTCTGTTAATCTGTTTGTTTTGCTGGGTGATCTTGATGTCATTCTGACAATGTGATGTCTGTCAGGTTATTATTATACTGTTATTTATGCTGAAGTTGATCGATTTTGATTATTTGGTCTTAAGACATTGTAGATGGGGAAAAGCTGATGGATAAATCTCCGCCAGTCATTATTGTGCTACAAATTGTCCAAGTTTTTCTCAAAATATCGTTTAAATTTAGTCACATATTCCTGTTTCCTGCTTTTTGATTGAGTGTTATTGGTTCGATAATTGGACGTAGTTCATTTTCATCCTATTTAACACTCTACCAATTATAGATGAACCAGCTATGCTCCACCTAATACACTGCGATCAAATTTTATATGCGTTCTGATTTACCTTAATATTCTTATCCCTTTGATGGTCTATCCTTTGAGTTCAGAAGTTAGATGTTAAATAGCTTCCTGGTTTCATAGTCTTTTTATCTTGGTGGATGCTGATACATTTCAAACAGGGTTTTCATGGTTGATGACTCCTTGCTTTTGTTCCATGCTTACATGCTGTTCTTTTTGTAGTGATACGTTGATCTGGTCACTTTGCTATTTTCTTTTATGTACATATCGGGGGCCATGGATCATGAGAATGCATCCTTGTAGTGGATGGACATTTTTCGTGGGCTTTTTTCTGATGTTAAGTTTACTCTGCAAAACCACAACCCCCTCCCCCTCCTCCTCCTGTGTGTGGAAGAGCTGGAAACCTTTTTGACAGGGATCAAATATTGGTGTGTGGGCACGCACGCGGGCACACGCCAATAATCCATATCCACTTCTCTGGTATGAGTACCAGTAATATCTTAATAACATATCATTTCCAATATACATATCTGATCTCAGTTGTCTTTTTGAATTTGACATTTGCTATTGCCTTGGGTTTCTTATTTATCTAATCATAATTCTGTGTGTTTATTATCTATTTGGCTTCACGACCGAGTAATCTTTGGTCATCATAAAAGACTGAGGGAAATTTGTAAGATTTTTTGGCATCAAAGGTTGTTTTCTTTTAAATTTTTTCACTGAGGTCTGCAACATCTCAAGTGCATTGCATTGGCTATCTGACCATTAAAAGTTTAAAAGTTCCTCTTAGTCTTTGTGTCTAGCATCAACTAAACATTAATCAGAAGCACTTGTATTCCATCTTGCTATGATTTGGCTACTTATGTTTTAGTCCATCTCTCTCAATAAGATGTATATAAAAGACAACAAACTCTGGTTTTGCTTGGCAAATTTTTTCAGTTGGTTGTTTTATTTTTACTTTTTGGGGTAAAGTTTCAGTTGGTTGTAACAAATGTATTTTTATCTTCTATTATTTATGTCAATTGCTTGTTTATGCAGTTCAAACTTAGAAGCCTTCTTTTATAACCTGTTGATTTTATATGCAAACACTGTTAAACTTTGCAATAAATCATTACTGATATGAGTCAAGGAATATTTCTTCATGTTGGATACTGACTTGAATTGCCAACTCATACATCTGCAAGTTCACATGTTCTAATTTTTTCTGCTTACATGCTTAATTAAATTATTATATTCTTCCAAATTCACCTTCGTACCAAGTCATCTCGCATGTGTTTTTACAAGTAATGTAACATTTTGTTGATTTCCTCAATCTAAATCTTTTCGTTCATCATCTACTTGAGCAGATGATCTAGTTGAGGCCTAACTTTAAATTAAAAAAAAAAAAAAAAAAATCTTTCTCCCATGCGTCATTGATTTTCTATTGATTTTGGCATATGTCATAGCATGTGCCTCTGGTTCCTTCTGTTAAAATATTGGTGCAGATATTAGTCATATCTTTTAGCTTAGGGTATAAGACATTTCGAATCATAATCATTTTGGATCCCAATACAATGCGACATTCTTCTGATTGCCCCTGAAACTTCTTTGTCCTCTGAAGCGAATGTTCCTTTTAGGGGGCAAAAAACAAAAAACATCTTTCCTAACTAAAAGAGCTTATAGTTGACTGAGTTCTAGGAGTGTAATAGTGTAAATTGTTGGGAGATGTTATATTGTAGCCCTCCAAATATATACTTCAAGTCTTAGGCCCTAGGGTTGTAGGCTAAGCATCAGCAGCGGATGGCTAGCGTCACCATGCAGCAAGCATGCATGTTTACTTCATGCTGCAGGTCAATAGCGAGGCTTCCTGATAGGTGTCAAACTTCCATAGATCCGCTCGGCAAGGAATTGACTTATTATCTCACCTGAAAATGGTGGATGTGCCCGTTTGTTTTTGTTTAACCGTGTTATCAATTAGCAGATGTGGAATGCTTCCCATGGATGTAGGTTATGATTTCCAACAATCGGACGTACGTGGCTTGGTTGTCAAGTTGGGCATTAACCGATTCAGGTTAAACTCGACCTTGAAAAGGTATTGTTAGACCTCCTGGACCATGGTCTCCATGCTAAGCATAGCTAATGGATTTGGTTTTCCATGGATTTGGTTTCCCCATTATCCCAAAAAAGCTTCAATCCTACTGTGTTTGCTCTGGTGCAAATGACATACAATCTTTCTCCAGGTTCAGAATTAAAATAATAAAGAAAAAAAAATGCACCATCAAGCGTGCATGATGTTGTTTAGCAGCTAACCATCACTGGGTTAACATATGTGACCAAATTATTGAATTAGAATGCTCACCTGCCAATGGCAATCCATTGGTAGCCTATTTTCAAAAAGTATAATATATATAACTTTTATAATAAATTAGAGAATCCAGTTTGAAGCATTTCGATGGCAATCCCCATCAATCTGCTTATTGGGTAATTTACTCGAACAATCTCATCCTTCACGGATGCTGGAAACATGTCTGCGCCATGGAAGTTTCCATCATATCTACACGAATACTTACCGTTTGCTCAAATGATCCACTCCATTTATTGTCATCCTAACTTGTTCAAACTCAATGGCTGCATCTTTGCTGCTTTATAATATCAAAACAAAGAGGAAGCTAGGCGCCTTACTGCTTTGGATCTTACAGTACTTATAACGTAAGTGTTCGTGATATCTACCCAAAGGTATAGAAACAAGCAGAAGTACAAGAATCACTTCCACGTCTGTGCAAAAAATCTGTATACTGTGATACAAAGAAGCAGTCCTCCGATATGATGCGATCTTCCGACATAATGTATAATGCTTGATATTAGGATGACCTTACAAACGCATCAGGAAAAACCTTTGGCAAGAATGTATTTTTTGCTTTTACAATCAACCAATACAGGGCATAACATGGAATATGAATCAACGCCATACAGAAATACCTGCAAATTTATTGTCCATCCGTCAGTATAAAAAACAAATGAACAACAGATAACGGATTGGAAAGCTGATAATTACCACAGAGGAGCCCAAGGAGTTGCTAGCTCAAGAAAAGGGTAAGGCCACCTGGAGAAACATAAATCTAAATTATGTCCAACATCGTAAGGTAGTGGATCTAGCGCAAGAGTTAGAAAACATTTAAGATGTGTGGAAAAAATATGACGCAAGCTGCTGCCACCTCCATCCTCTCTCATACAGAAAATTTGGTCCTAGTTTTG
>NC_025997.2:14183341-14242056 GCF_000442705.2 Elaeis guineensis
GTCCTCATACTGGAACCGGCTCGGCCGTTTGCTCGCTATTCCCCTGGTTTTGACAGGAGAAGGCCGTTTTGTGATGCATGGCAGATGGGCCACAATTCAGCAAAGCACAGCAAAACATGGATTGCAAACTAGGGGCCCTAGTCAATCGTTGCCACATAATATTAATGAATGGTCATGATTGAAAACAAGCTATTCTCCAGTCCAAGTACGGAATCAAAAAAAATTCAAACTCAGAAAAAGTAATGAAATAGTCTTTAGCATTAAAAGAATTCTAAAATAGATTTTGGAGTTCTTATATGGCAAGTCTTCATGTCTTGACCTACATTAGATAACCTTTTTTTTTTCCTCTGTCAGATTTTATCCTCAGAGAACCACGGATCGCCTTTCCTATTAGTAACTCCTATATTCTATATATATTGACTCCAAACCAAAATGTTACCGTGATATTGTAATTATTGAGGCTATCTTTATTTTTGTAAAGACATTAACAAGATAGCAAGATGTTATGGAGGTAGAAAACCATAGATACAGGTTCAATACATGAATCTTTATGATACAAATTCAATATGTAGATCATCTTTATGATTCCGTTGAAGCATCCATTAAACATGCAATACCACCTGTTGCCACTGAACTCCGGCAGATCGAGTGAGGTATCGAATAAGTGCGCCTAACCTTTAGTAGAGAAAGAGTCTCCAAAATAAAGTCTTCTTATCAAAAATTATCTAACGGAAGACTCTTTCGATGCTTAAGTTAATTGGAGTAAGCGAAACAGTGAAAAAGATTACAGAAGCAAGCGATTGATATATCTCAAAAAAATTTATCCTAATCTTCTTCTTACCTTCTCTTATATAGAGATGGAGTGAATGGTTACTTTGTAACTTCTATTCCTTAAAGTGCAAAAATGTAGAAGTTACTGAACTTGATGTGGGTTTAGTAGATGGTTACTCTAATCCATAATTCTTCAATTAGGAGTAGTTAATGCCCTTGTCGTGCATGTTTCCAATCCCTGATCTTTCAAGTCATGTGTGATGGTTCTTTTATGGATCCCCGTCCCTCAATCAAGCAACTTAACCAATTAAATGTTGATATCATCATTGATCCATAAAATAGTCGTATTGTCAGATAAGTCGCCGAGTATCGCCATTCTGATATAATCGTAGGCATCTGAGCAACTCTTGGCATCGTAAGTAAATATCGCTTTTTTTCAAGTAAATCCTCGGACATTTTTGAGACATGATCCCAACTATTTACCCTAATACCACCCTTCCGAGAAACACATAAGTTGCCTGTACTATAGACCCTCATGCTTATCAACCGGTGATTGTTTTTAAGTTCGTGATTCATATTTTTAAGTTGTTTTTCAATTGTGTTCGCAGTATTTCTGAAACTAATTATTAGAAAGGTGGAATGGATTTGGGTTGGGCCAAACCCCAACGAAACTAACTTGCTTGAAGCCCTAACGACAGCATGTTGATGTCCTATTCCTATGATGCACCCTCAAAGAATCGATGGGTGCAGCTTAACCACGTTTTCCACTTTTTCCATTTCTAATTATTTTCTCACCAGCAAGGTCGTTCATGGGGCCGGCGGATCCATTGGTGGCATTTAGGTTAGCCTAAGACCATTCATGAGATCGGTGGGCCCAGCGGTTTTTGTGGGTGGCTTGCCCAACCAACCTAAAGGCCTTTCTATAAATATATATATATATATAAGGCCGCCGAGCTGGGTTAACAATCCGAATCACTCAAGCCTGAATCAGGTTAAGTTCGGCCATTGAGTTCCGACAAGTTGAGCTGGAGTGTTGGTGCCCAGTGGACGTTCTAGATGGGGCTTCACCGCTTCAGCTCGCTTGCCTCCAACCTGTTTTGACAAATTAGCCGATCGGCCACTTTCTGTGATTTCCTCCGCAACAAGCAATCCAGAAAGCGTCTCACGTAGTAACTGCTACGAGGAGTGGTTGCATTGATGTTCTCGAAACACTTCAAGAGCAACTTCCCCCACAGGAAAAAGAACCGCAGGAAAAGAAAAGAAAGAAAAGATTCAAATGCACGATGCGTTCTTCCATCTACATGCCAACCTAAATGAAGTCGCCACCCACTGATCGCCGTGCCCTGACCCTCTTCCCCTTCATTTTGGCTTCGTTTTTGATCTTTGGAACCACAAGATTAGTCACAGAGACAACGAGTGCAAGCTGGAGTCATGTCCTCCGTCGGTCATTTCCGGCCATCTTCAGCTCCGCAAGAAGAAATGCTGCAGAAATGGACCATGTTTCTCGACCACAGATGCAATCTCTTTGAGGGAAATGGGTGTTGTGATAAGCTAATTCTCGCCCTCTCTATACTGAAGACAGCTGCCCTACTTGGCCCGGCAACTGACTTGTCAGAGAAATGGGAGGCCCGATTCCCTCTATCAGAAGTGGAGGTGGAAACCTCATTCATGTGAATTGCCAAGGTCAGCATCACTTCTATCTTTGTGTTAAAACTTTAGAGCTTTGACTTCTGGGCTTTGGGAGTATAACGCGTGCTGGACTGGGTTCATTCAGGTTTGATGCTGTGAAGTTATTGGAGAGCCTGAGGAACAAGAGACTCATGTTCATAGGGGACTCGATCCAGAGAACGCAGTGGGAGTCCATGGTGTGCCTCCTCCAATCTAGTGTGGCTGACAACAAGAAGTACCTGCACAAGGATGCTCCAAGAAAAATTTTTGTAGCAGAGGTAGGCAAAATTTGAGTAACCTAGTTTTATGAGCACCAAAGTCTCATACCTGTGCTTCATTCACTCTGCTTGAGTTCATTAATTTGGTTCTTAGGAGTTCAATGCATCAATTGAGTTCTACTGGGCTCCATTTATCGTGGAGTCAAACTCGGACCATGCTACGAAGCACACCGTGCGGAAGAGACTGGTCCATTTAGACTCTATTGCCAAGCATGGCCGGAATTGGAAGGGAGTCGATGTCATGGTTTTTGATAGCTATGTGTGGTGGATGTACAAACCTCTCATCAACGCCACGTGAGTAGCTCCTTTTCTCTCTCCGCTTCTCTATTCCATGGACTCACAATTCTACTGATTAGTGATTCGCACGTAGATATATATCATAGAGATAAATATCCTTTAAATTTCGATTGACATATGGTTTCTGTAATCCTCAAAACTTACTCTTGAACATGATGTTTCTGTAATCCTCAAAACTTACTCTGGAAATGATCTGAAACCATGCAACTCGTAATCCTTTTGAACCTGAAACAGAATTGGCACACTTGACATCTGGCAGTATAGTGTCCCCACTGCATATAGAATGGCTCTACAAACTTGGGCTAAATGGGTTGAATCCACCGTCAATCCTCAGAAACAGAAGCTCTTCTTCATGAGCTTATCACCAACCCATCTATGGTAAGTCCCACAAAAAATATCAGAGGACCATCTTGTTTAATTCCGGAAATAGTCATATGAACTCTGATAATTATACATGGTGCTACGATTGTATAGGAGCTGGGAATGGAAAGCTGGAAGCAGTGGGAACTGCTTCAACGAGACGTATCCAATCGAAGGTCCATATTGGGGACAGGATCCAGCTTAGATATCATGGCGGCAGTGAGAGATGCCTTGCAAGGGCTCAAGGTAAAAGTAACCCTACTGAACATCACCCAGTTGTCAGAGTTCCGCAAGGATGGGCACACATCAGTTTACACCGAGAGAAGAGGCAAGCTTTTAACAAGTGAGCAGAGATCAGAGCCCAACGTATATGCCGATTGCATCCATTGGTGCCTGCCTGGCGTACCAGATACATGGAACGAAATATTGTATGCATATTTGTTATATAGAAAGTCGTAGCAACTGAGCTCGCGTGACATATAAGATGTAGGTGAGGAACCATGGTAACACGAGCGCAATTGTTTGCTCAATAAAACATCATACAGCCCTTCAACCCATCATAATAATTGTTTTGAAGCCGGCACAAAGATATATTTTTGGGTTTTCCCAATCATAAAAATTGAAGTTATGCATGCTTCAATTTAAAGTTAACTTGCTTCAATTTTGATTTCTTTCTATTAATCAATGCTAGATGGTACGTAGGTCTCCTTCTCATTCTTGAAGGACTGGTCCTTGGCCTCTCCCTTTTTAACGCTTATCCGCCGTGAGTAGCCAAGAACTCTTTGTTGGTCAGGTTGGTAAGGCAAACTGTTTAACGGCCAGTTTGTAGGACTCCCCCCCTGCACGCTCGCCCATATTTATCCATCCATTGCATGTAACTCTCCACCGTAAAATCATTGTATGTGCTGTGAGACACAACCGGCCAGCTCCACAACCCAAATATAAGGAAGAAAAGCACTAGGCATTGTAACGTAGAAGCCATGTTATACTACTGCGTGCCACTGGAGGCAAGTTCTAACACTAGAAAGGTTCTTCGTGAGTTTATATAGAGGTTTTTGGAGATGTAGCTCGGTCTAAGACGGGTGGGAGGGAGGGATTTACAGTGATGGTATTGGTTTGAGCGGGTTTAGCGGTTAGCCTGAAACGTGTACCTTCTCTGCTCACGTTACTGCTGCGTGCAGGAGTGAGCTACTAGACGGGTTGTATCTTTTGCGCAAGAAAAGGATTCACCTTCCTTGGGCATGAATCCTCCGTCACATCTTGAAATAGTTGCTTCAAGATGTACAAATAAGAATTTGAAATACTTAAGAGATTTATGTAAGCAATCCAATGATTGATGTTGTAAAAACAGAACGACCATTTTTTTCGTGCAAAAGAATATCAGTCATGGAACTAAGTCCACATAGGCGGACGTTAAAACACTCCAATGTTGTAAAAGTATTTTTTTCTTTGTCATGGCACTCTAAAGAAGGGAACCATATGAGACCATAGAACCAGTTACGTACCTGAGCATTCATTTACCAAAAAAAAAAAAACTCCTCAGAGAACTGGAGCACACAGCAGCAGCCTTGCACGCTGAGTAAATGAAACCTCCAGGCAAGGACCAGATTTTCTTTTAAGCATGAACCGATATTAGCTTTAAATTTGTAATATTGAGAACTCTGATTGCATAACTAAAAAAACTAAAAAAATGATGGCTACAAAAACGCCATGCTAATATATATGAACAAAAAACTTTAGTTGCAATAAAGTTCCTAATGAAAGTTTTTTTTTTTCTTAAGGCCCCCAGAAAGGGAAGCACAAACGTGTGGCAAGTATTTTTGCAAATTGGCTCGTATAATGAATTGAGCATGGCTTATTATTAATCTATCGGACTGCATAGCCAGCATCATGGCAGAGAAATAGCTCGCTTAGATGGAATGCCTAGTTAGCAGCTTCTCACAACCTTACAGGAACTCCCAGTCAGCCTCCATGGTATCGTGAATAGAAGCAGCAGTAATTCCTTGCCTGTCTTGCATTCGCTTACTGTTATCCTGGTGCCAATATGCTGCCTGCCCATAATCCTTCAACGGTCGCAGTTTTGAAATTATAGCAGCCCTGAGTTTTTTCTGATGAAGAAAACAAATGTCACTTTGCAAATTTTGGCTCACAAAGAGCAAAGTTCATAAATACTTGCACAATGTTGTAATTCCAAAACTCCAGATGCAGATACATCATAAAGAACCGCAGATAGAAAACTGCAGGAAATAAAACTCAGCAGGAGGAAGTGGTTACCCTCCTACAAGAAATGAAATCAGGCAAAATTCGGCTGTGTGTTGGTCTAAATACTTGGGATAATAAGAACTCGATCAACTATTATGATTGAGCATGTTCATGCTTTCTCTGCATCAATAAGTCAACCAGGGGGGTGCGGGGGGGGGAAAGAGATGATCAGCACAACCTCTACATAAGAACCAGCAGGGGATGATAAAGAACAGATTCTGCTAGAAAGGAGATCAAAGTGGATAGGCAGACCCTTGTTCCAATCCAGTAAATCAGCATCTAAGTTTTGGCTATGCAGTCTTAGCAAGATACTAACAACAGGGTTTCCAATGTTCACTAGGGGTAGTCAGGGGAAAACACACTGAAGACATGATTCCAATAAAGATCAAATGGATGCATATCAATGTTTATTTTCAGCACTAATGTCTAATTGGACAAATGTCTGTGAAAAAAGAACTTGCACAAGGATCCAAGATCCAATCCAGATGCAAACCCAACAGGACCCTACCCAACCCGAACTATATGAAACATCTGATTTGGTCTAAATGCAGACCCCACTTACATCTGTAGTTACAATTGGGTTCCTTCAATACATAGACCAAATGGATTAGGTAGCTCCCTAACCCAACCTGACATGAGAATACATACATACTATACACACACGAGCATGTACATGGATATAAATTTGATGCACCTAATAAAATGATCACACTGCTATGTACGTTTAGAGCTGAAAAACTATCTTCAGGTGATTAATGATGATATTTGAACAAGGCAAGACAAGTAGAAACTAATGTCATATAGTAAGGAAGTTTATATGACCTGAATTATAATGATAACAAAAAGCATGCGATGTATCTATGAAATAGTAGTAATCAAGAATGTGCGATGCACGTTTCAAGAAAAAATATTATAAAATTTTACATTATATAAATTAAAATAACAATAAGAATAAGCATATTTCTTTATTCGTTAGCAGCTGTTTAGTTATTTTTTTCTAATTTGTTTACTCTCATAATATCTTTGTTATGATTATTTGTTTCTAGCAGGTATCTCCAATTTTTCATATTTGTCTTCTATCAAATAACAATCTTTCAAATATTTATTAAATTAGATCTCTAATGAATTTATTTATCTTTCTAATTGTTTTCGTTACTTGTTTGGTTGTTCATATGGTCACTGCATTTGTTTTTTCTTATAATTGTTTGCGCACAAGCTAGGGGAAGTGGAGAAATAGAGGGAGGATATGTTGGTGGGAGTGACAGAGGGAAGCGGGTTATGGGGAGTGCACATGTTTTAAGCGAATTAAAGATGGGAGAGAGCGAGGATGGACAGTCCAAGATGTTTGGAAATTTTGTGTTCACCTGTTCTTGGTTTAGTGTGGTCTGTTCAGGGAAGGGGAAATGAGAAAGAAGTAACTAATGGAGCTAGAGAGGGAGATGGGGCGGCGGGCGAGAGAGAGAACACAATGTGACTGAGAGGGGAGCGAGCAATTGGTGTAATTAAAGAATTTTTAGGATAAGTAGAAGGGTATATTTGGAATGAAAATTGAAAGAGAATTAAAACATACACTTTAATTTGGAAACTATCATTTAAATAGTAGTATAGAAGTGCACCATCATGGTATATAATGAATGCTAATCAAATAGCAAACAGCTAATGCAAATCCTGGTAAATCTGGAAGACTGCATCATACAAACCGGATGGCCATCATTTCTCATACACAATTAGACTTAATATGTGGGCAGATACAGCTTCTCATAACAATGAACATCAAACACCTACATAATCACATGAGCTGCAGCGCACATCATGGCCAATATATGTCAGATCATGTATAAGCAAGTGTAGACATTTTAGGTAAACACACACACGGCAGTGTTGGTGCCACTTTGTTTGATATGCAAGTACGATATCCATGAATTGCAAGTTACCTTGTATGACCTATTCTTGAATTCCTGACATGAGACCAAAGCAAGTTCATAGTCTTCATCGTCATCATCCCAGCTATCCTGAAGATCTACATCTTCAAGTTCTCCGAGTTCTGTGCTCAGGTCATCCAGATCAGTAACTGTTGAACAAGCTTTCCCTGGCAGAGAGGTCTGAAATTCTGAAACAGCTGAACTTACAAAAAAACCACTTATCAGGTACTTGAGGAATTAAAATATAAAGAATCAACCATTCGATAAAAGTGTGGGTCTGCCCAGATGCAAATCAGCAACAATAAACTGATATTCCCTTTTTCTTATTTTTGTGGAGAAGTGGTCAACTGAAGTTCATTGTGTGTAATTTTGCATGTAGCAGTAAATATCAGAACTCAGATGGGTGAATCATTTGAAAATGAAAAATAAAATAAGAAAATCAAAACATAACTGTCATACGTCCCTGCAACAGAACGTTTGGTATGTTTAAACAGGAGGTGCTCAGTGAAGCGCAAATGGCCCTAAGAATTTCAGGGAGGGAAGCATCAATTGATCAGGTAAGACCTGCTTGGGGTCTGCTCAAAGCCTGGGCCGGGGCAAAAACCACCAGGCCCAAGCCTGATTTCAGCCCAAAAAGGCCAACGCATACAGGCCTAGATTCCGCTGAGCTTACTGTATCTTCAGGCAGTACTTGGAACAAGTCCTGGTAGGAACCCTATTTCAATTTAAAAATCTAAATCTGAGCCTGGCCCAAACCTGTTCAACCTGAAGCTCTCATGCCAATTCCCAGCTCAGCCCAACAGCCTGATTTCTTAGCCAAAAGTCCAGATTTTTCAGTCTTCAGCCAACCCTGCATTTACCAACTTGCATTTGTGATGGTAGCTTTTCATCTCCCTTTGCTCATCATAAACAAAACCTCATTATTGGTTTGTGATGGTAGCTTTTCATCTCCCTTTGCTCATCAAAACAAAACCTCATTATTGGTTCTGAGTCATGAACGGAATTCCTCTAATCTTCAAAAGCTTTCAGTTCTAATACTAAAATGGTGCAGAAAGGGCAAGGCGTGGTAGAGGAAAAAGCAAAAATTTCTCAGCGAAGGAAACCATTGTTGAACTAGGAAATGAGATATATCAGAAAGAAATGACAAAGGAATCTAAATCTGACTTTGTAACTTTACAATGATGCATCACATCAAACCATAACACAACTTTTCAATACTAAGGGCCTGCTTACAACCCGAGCCACTAAATTATGTACTCTCTCATAAAAACTCTCAAGCTAAATCCATGATTGAGAAAATCCAGAGATCAGAGGAGTCTAGCATCCTATTATTCCAAATTTAGAGGGATATGGAATCATCTTTCAATCGGTTTCTATAATTTACTGATTCTGAGCACCTCCACTCCCCTTAAACTTCTGCCAATTTTAAGTTATTTCCCAACCCCTTTTGCCTGCCAGCATATTACATTCAGCAATTAGGTGCTCGCACGTCCAAATTGGCTCTCAAGGGAGTTCAGGGAAAACCACTACAGAATAGAGAAGTAATTGCTAATGATTTTTAAATTCTGCTACTTTACCAGTTTACAGTGACAGAGAGACTCAATTCAATCCCTAAAGAAGCTCAGTGGATTATATCATAACCTCAAAGTATGTCCAACAACATTACTGAAAAACCAATGCTTAGGCAATAAATCTGAAACCAATTGTAAAACTAAAATTTGGGCATAAGGATATAGTAGATAGTAGATGTGGTGGTGCTAGGTTGACTTACAAGGAGCATTAATAATGTTCCTAATGGAAACTGCCGGTCAATGACAACACAAGGATGAAGCCTGCATTCACTTATCAAGCCAATTTAGGTAGACTAATGAACAGGAACCGGAAAATCTTTCTATAGTTAATATGTGGCAAAGTGCATGAGCCACTAAAATATTTGAATCAAAATCATACTTTATAGTACACAGGTGATAAAATGCAACAGCCAGTACAAGGAAGAAAACAACTGGGAAGTTATGCACGTACCAGATTCTGGTAATTGCACATCAGCCTCTGATCTATTAGTTCCAAATTTTTGCTGATGTTCATTTCCAAGAGAATGCACAAGAGATGCTATGCCCCTAGATGTAGAGGTGCCTACAATGACATCTATTTAGGTAAATCTTAAAATGGTATACAACAGCAGCAATGCAAACAACAAAATAAGCAAACACTGTAGATTGTTGATCAGAATATCCATACTGCATATTTCAGTTGATGCATTATTGCCTGACAACATGAACCTTTCTTCAAGAACCATATTTTTTTTACGGGACTCTGATGGAAGGGCTTCATCAGTTGATAGAGCACTTGTGAAGTCAGAAGATGTGAATGCATCCGCAAGTTTCCTATAATTTCCATCCACACCTGTGCAACTAGAATCTGTAGCTTCAGCTGGAATTTGTTCCTTTTCACGTTGTTGCTTAGAGTATCTTGGGCTACATCAGGGGGTGTGACTAGTTTCATATCTTCCATTGAAGAAATAATAGGCTCCTCTATGGCAGAAGTTGCTAACTCATTTAAGTTGTTTTCATCAACTCTTTCACTTGATTTCTTCCAAAGCTCTGTTGTTGAATCAGTATCACTAGATTTATCAAAATCTGTCTCTTTAGCATGATTACTAGAAGGGTCAAGCCATTTCGTCAACCTCGTCAAGGAACTTTTAACATGTTCACCCATTACATTAACATATTTGCAAGGAACCTGTCCAACAAAATAATGCATTATTTTTTATTAGAAAGAATAAAAAACAAAATAAGTTATTTAGGAGGGGGGAAGATAAGGATCTCATATTACTAGGCAAATCAATTTATAAACTACTTATTCTGTTCAAGATAAAAGATGCCAACCTGAACCATTTTATTGGCACGAATTTTTTCTACCTTCTGGTATACGTTGTCAGCCCAAGATGAATTTTCTTTTTGAGAGAAAACCCACCTGGATTTTCAAATGTAAAATCCATGCTGATCAAAGATAAGCTCCTGGAAGAGAAAAAGAATCAACAAAATTCATCACCCTCTCTTGTCATGGAAGTTTTATTGATCAAACTTTTCCAAATTTTAATTTACTGCTCACCGGTCATCGACATTATGTTTACAACACAAAATGTATAAAACAACTGCACATTAAAAGAACACAAACACACAGATGCACATGCACACACAATTAAACATTCTTGGTGAGACAAGCATTCATTTGTTTACTCCTAAGAATGAAAATATCAGTCCAATTCTATGATAAGAAAGCAGAAGAAACAATTGTATAAATAGATTAGCATGAAATTACTCCATAACCATTCCCCAAAAACAATTAGGCTAGGGTTCCTTCAAGGATGACAGCAATAACATCCAAACTTATTGGTCATAATAAGTTTGCAACTTTAAGTCGCTTGCTTTAAAGCCCATTGATTACACGTTTTCGATTAACCTAACAGCGACTATAAGTTCTGCTAGTAATTCCCAATGCATCTCCCATAGCATTTACAACAAGCGAAATGATATCATACTGAGATCGAAAATCAGCCATGGGAAGAGAACTAATGAAGATTTGACTGCAGCTTGTTAGCAAGGACCTATCCCCAGCTAAGAATTGGACCTAATTTCCTATAAAACTTTGTGATAGTTATCCTAACAGTTGATGGTACAAATGTATTTAGCACCAAGATCACGTTACAAACTCACGTTACAAACTAACCATAATTTACTTGATATCCCCAAATAGAACTGAATGGTGCCATTACATAGGGGTTGATAGAAGAACTACTCGTAACTTGTAATATAACAGCGTTCCTTCTTTGGCAAATCACAAAGCTTAAGTACATCTTTTATGCCTCTGTATCCCAAGATGGATTAAGCTGGGAAGCATGACTCACTAATAAATTTTAAACTTTCTGAAAGGCTTATAACATGGAAGGTGAAAATGGATAGAAGAGAGATCAAATAGAAGGAAAACTGTGCAGTCACACATGGGCAGATCATCTGACAGCCACTTTCCCCTGCATCATGGCCCCATCCTGTGCACACAAACACATATACACATGCACACAGACACAATCACAGAGATATTTCTCGTTCAAACAGAGCTAAACTGTTTCTTCCCATAAAAACATTGATGCAAGATATCAATTATGAGTAATCGTTTACATTGTTTAAATTGGGATTCCAAAAATATTCGAACTTTCATACCTTACAATGGGACTTGCCAAAATATTTGCATTAAGAGATTTTGAAGTTGAAAATAAGGGTCGGTCCAAGACAGCGTATTAGGCCATTATAAAAGTCACTTCACGCTAAAATTCTTGCACAGCTACATCCTTTTAGCATAGAATTTGTCACGCCACGGAAAAATTAAACCTCAGAACTCCAAAAACACCCATGGGAGCATGTTACTACTAGACAGATAATAAACAGAAGTTGAAACATGCAACAAACTCCTCCAAACCGAGAAACAAAAGAAAGAAGGAAACTGAAGTCCAACATATATTCGCATAATGGACATAGATGAACAACGATCCTTAGCTGAAAGGTATCCAGCCTACTGCTGGATACCTAAAACCACATTAATTTAAATCACGAACTATCTCAACAGAAAGGATATAAAAATGTATTTCTACCATGATTCGAGTCGTCAAATAGCAAAACGCATTAAGCGACCAACCGATTGTCCAAAACCCTATTGTATTGCTAGGGTGCGCAGAAACACTACCACAAATGCAAAATAGAGCAGAAATCCCCTTCTGGGTGCATATAATGTTAACATCTATTAATTCAGCATCAGGAAAATTACATTAGACAAATTAAAAAAAAAAAATCTACTTTTTATCGTCAATTAGACTGTAAAATAAAAGTAAAGTAGGGAATTTATTGCCAAGACCCAGGAGTGGAGTAGCTCGGAAAACAACAACAACAACAAAAAAGAGCAGAAAAAAATCAAAGGGCATGCATCATATACCACTAAAAAAGAGCGCCAAGCCTACGAGATTGTGATCAAAAACAAAGCCCAGGAGAAATACCGAAAAAATTAGTCGACTTGAAGCGAAGAGCTAAGCGATCAGGAACTTGAGAATTTCTCGAAGTAGAAGAGAGGGGTCACGATGGAAAGGAGGAGGAGAGAGACGCTGGAGTAAAACAAGTCGGGAAAGAGAGGAAAACCTAAATCTATAAGAGGCAGCGCTTCGGAATTGGAGTGCTGGCGGGACCCACGCACATATATGCGTCGAAGAGACAATCTTTTATTTATTTTCAAATTCTATAAAGATACATCGAGGAAGGGAAGGTCGTTCACTTGACTTGGAACACCTGTTCTACATAATTCGGTAAAAGAGAATATTATTAAGGTTTAAAGTTTCAAGGACTATCAAAATATTGAGTTTGATATATTCACACCTTAACTATTGACAATACACGTTCTTTTACCAGATAGAGTCACGTGCACATTATTTCCTTTTTTCTTTGAGGGATATTGATTCCAGTGCAGCATAGCTTTTTGCCTCTGGACATCATATCGCGACAAACGAGATCAAAAAAGAGCTCAAAAGACAAAAGCTGACATTAACCTATGATTAAATAGAATAATTGATCCTTATATTTTTATTTTATACAAAATCCATCAATATAAAGAGATGGAGATAAAACTGTCAACAAAGATTACTCAATGTAAAGAAGAGAAGCTATATCAAAAATGTATAGAAAAAATCCATCTCCTTTTACATCTTTATTTTCTTATCTTTGCTATTTGATTGTTAGGTTATCCATTTCTATACGAATGGTTGGATTTTTTATTTTTATGGTTTTTCAGTCATATGTATACCGTATATTCCGTTATATTCGGCGTCAGCTCCTTTTATACCACCCCCCGGCCCCCCCTCTCTCTCTCTCTATATATATATAATAAATCGGGATAAATGGATGATTTTTTTTAATCCCAATGAGTGACGTCATCCTTTCGTTTCTGTAAGCCTTTGCTTCACACCAATAACAATAATAATATTATTATTTATTTATTTACCGCGGAGTAGCATCGGAAAGAAGGGGTTTCTCCGTTCGTTCTCCGACTAGGGATCCGCCTCCAATAAGCGGGAGTCCGACTACAACGGGATCGGCGCAGCGGTGTTTCAGCCTCCAAGAAGCGAAGTCCGACTACATACGGATCGGGACGGGCTGACCATGGAGGACGCCCGTGAGATCCTAGACCCGTTCAACCAGGACATCGTAGCTAACGCCTTGCCGGAGTCCGGACCCAGGTACACTCTTCTTCCGTAGCTCGCATGGGAGACCACCTCCGCCCTGTCAACGCCTCCAACGGTGACGTCGAGGAGGCCGTCGTGTTCCAAGATAAGGCCACCTGCGGAGAAAGCGATACGATTTCGTCACCTCCTTCCTTCCTCCACGGCCGGATGTCAATCGCCCAGCTGGCACACCCGCCGCCGCCCAGCCTGCCATCGGTGTTGCCTTCCGCAAATCTATGTCGGCAGCGTCCCCGCCGACGTGGATGCTGACTCGCTGGCTTCTCCTGCGGCGGGATACAGGGAAGTCCAGAAAGAGAGGGTACAAGACGGCAGAGATGGCCAGGGCCGCACTCGTTAATCCCGTCGTCAAGACCATGGACGGGCATCAGATAATTTTCAAGCTCGCGATCAATGGGAAGAAGCGGAAGCTGACGGACCCCTGGCACTGGAGATGCTGCGCCCCCTGCCTGCCAGTTGAAGTCCAGGTTTAGCAGCAGGATGCCAAAAAGTGTGCGCAAATGTCAGTGAGTCCAGCAATCTCGGCCTCCACTAGTAGTCCTCGTTTACTGCCTATATATATATATATATATATATATATATATATATATATATATATATATAATATATATATATTTTTTTTTTTTTTTTTTTTTTTTTTTTTTTTTTTTTTCAGTATCCTGGATACAGGGCAAGAAGTTATGAAGACTTCGGCATGGACTCTACTCTGCATCTCATGTCACATGGTTCGATTGAGTTAAGATTCCTCCTCGGATTAATGAGCGGTGGGAGGCATCACCATAGTTTCATAGAAATATGATGCAAAGGAGCAGCTTAAAGCCTGAGTTGGAAGGGAGGCAGTTTCGGCCTCCGCCTGCCTTTCATCATGCACACAATCAAAGCTACAGACTGAACTATCAACATGTCCTGCATTTCAATAACATGAAATAAGATTCAGAGGAGGTCTAAAGTATTCATTTACATGTAATTTTTGCATGCAATGTGTTGGCGAGACCCGCCGACCGACTGCCGGAGGGCCCGACCGCCCGACCGCCCGACCGACCGCCGGAGGGCCCGACCGCCTCCGACGGACGACTCCGACTGGCCAATAGACCATCCGACAGATGGTCGGGGCGACCGACTGACGGACGCCGTCAGCGGTTAACTACCGACCAGTCTACGGCCCATCGCCGGCCGGGGGTATGTCGGGCGTAACCATCCCGACCGACTGAACCCGGGGGTCTGAGGCCCGACTTACATGAAGCTCGCCGATCGACCGGAGGAACCCGACGCCACCCTGCTGGCTGCCGACCTAGGGTCGACTGACTCCTCCAACCGCCGTACAGCCGCCAGACGTTGTCAGCTCTGACACGGACATGCGGCACAGTTGCCTAGGGGCATTGTCCCGCCGAGAGCCGGGTCAACCCTGGTGATTAGACGGCTACACGGCGACGTGACGTTTTCACGGTGGCTCTGACAGCCCACAGTGAGTTGACAGTTCCTCACTTGTCCGCGTCATTAATGACGGCGCCATACCTAGCTCCACTATATATACCAGGGAAGGCAACAGTGCAAGGGATCGATCCGCCGTCTCTCCCACATACGCAGGCTCGCTCCTCCCCTCACTCTCTCTCTTTCTCAGAGCTCTCTGTCTGCATTTCACTGTTGCCCAGTCACCTCTCTGACTTGACCGTCGGAGGGTTCCCGACCGGAGCCGCCTCCGGTCAGTGCGGACTTCCTTTTGCAGGTGCACGCTTCCCGGCGATCGGCGACGAGGCGATTGGCCGCAACAGATTGGCGCGCCAGGTAGGGGAAACAGCATGACAAAGACAAGAGCTCAACGATCGAGAGTCACTGGGTCGGCGAGGCGCTCTTCCCGCCGGGAAGAGGCCTCCCCGCCCCCACCGGTGGCGGAGCCTAGCTCTCCGCGCCCTGCAGTGACCACGGAGGCCCAGATTGCGGCCATCGTACGGCAGATGACCGTACTGACCGACGCAGTCAAAAGCCTCCAGCAGCAACCGGCGGTCCGACCTATGCCTTCCAGGAGCAGCCGCCGACGGCCGCGCCGACCCCGTCGCCTCCATGCGAGCGCTCCCGACAGCGCTCCCACGGAGAGGAGGAGGACGACCACGGCGCGACGACCGACGGTCCCGGCGCCCTCTCCTTCCCCGTTGGAACGGGCAAGGAAGGAGAAGCGGCCGCGCACACCATCGGCCTCTCTCTCAGAATCTTCCGGAGGCTCCACCCCTGGGGTCTCCCAGCATCGACGAGCGGACGACTACGAGCGATGGTTCGAGGAAATCGACCGTCGACTCGCCCAACTGCAGATGGACGGCCAGAAGTCTTCGAACGACGTCGACTTCCAGACCGCCCAACCTCTCTCCCGACTGGTCCTCGACGAGCCGATTCCCAGTCGGTTCAAAATGCCGAACGTGGAGCCATACGACGGCTCCACCGACTCAGTCGACCACCTCGAGAGCTACAAAGCTCTCATGACGATTCAAGGGGCAACCGACGCTCTTTTCTGCATCGGCTTCCCCGCAACGCTCCGCAAGGCTGCCAGGGCTTGGTACTCCGGTCTTCGATCGGGCAGTATCCATTCCTTCGCGCAGCTCGAGCACTCGTTCGTGGCCCATTTCAGCACCAGCCGAAAGCCGCCGCGAACGTCGGATAGCCTTTTCTCCCTCAAGCAGGGGGAAAACGAGACGCTCCGACACTTCGTGGCGCGATTCAACGCGGCCACGCTCGAGGTCCGGGACCTCAACGAAGATATGGCAGTTTCAGCCATGAAGCGGGGCCTGAGGACGTCCCGATTCACTTATTCTCTGGACAAGACCCTCCCCGAACATATGCCGAGCTACTGGAGCGCGCATACAAGTATATGCGCGCGGACGAAGGAGCGTCCGACCGACGCTTGCGGAGCCCAGGGGTCCGAAGGAGAAGCGCAGAAAAGGTCGGGAGCCCGCCGAACCAAGCAGGCCCCCGACCAATAGTCGGCTTTCTCCACCCCGACAGATCCAAAATCACCCCGACGACAGACTCCGAGGCCGGTGCGTCCCATGTATGACTCCTACACTCCTCTCTCCGCTCTCCGTGCGCAGATCCTGATGGAGATCGAGGGGGAAGAATACCTGCGACGGCCTCCGCCTCTGAAGGCAAAGGGCCTCGACCATCGGAAGTACTGCCGGTTCCATCGGAGCCACGGCCACGACACCGAGCGGTGCATCCAGTTGAAGGATGAGATCGAAAATCTCATCCGTCGGGGGTATCTCGGCAAATTTTGGAGGGGTCCGCCGACCCAACCGATTGCCGATCGACGCCCCCAGCCGACTGAAGAGGCGCCGACTAACCAGCCGACGGCCGGAGTCATCAACATGATCTCCAAGCGGCTGGGATCGGGGACGTCTACAGAGGGGAGCCGACGAAAAAGCCGCGACCGGACGACGTAATCACCTTCACAGAAGACGACGTTCGGGGCATCCAGACTCTCCACGACGACGCTGTTGTTGTGTCGGCGACAATAGCCAATTATGATGTAAAACGAATTTTTGTTGATAATGGAAGCTCGACAAATGTTTTGTTTTACTCGACCTTCTCCCGAATGCGACTGTCAACTGACCGACTTAGAGGATCCCTGTACCCTTGATCGGCTTTGCCGGAGACACCGTCACGACAGAAGGAGAAATCACCCTGCCCGTGACGGTCGGTACCGAACCATGGCAAAGCACGGTCTCCCTCAATTTCGCGGTCGTCCAAGTTCCTTCGGCCTACAACGCCATGCTCGGGCGACCCGGATTGAACACCCTCAGGGCGATCGTCTCGACGTACCATCTCCTTGTTCGATTCCTGACCAAAAACGGAGTCGGGGAGATGCGCGGAGATCAACAGCTCGCCCGACGATGCTTCCAAATCTCCGCTCAAACGACGAGACAAGGATCCCCTGACAATCGACAAACTGGATCAACGGGAGGAGGAAGAACGGGGTTCGCCGCCGAGCAGCTCGAGGCGATCCCGATAGAGAAAATCCCGACAGAAAGGTTTGGGTCGGGTCTCAATTGCCCGACGCCGAACGTCACCGACTGGGGAGCTGCTGACGGCCAACGCCGACATATTCGCTTGGTCGGCAGCAGATATGTCGGGCATCCCTCCAGAGACAATTACTCACCGACTCAACATCGACCCGACAATGATGCCGGTGAGGCAGAAGAAAAGGTCCTTCGCCCCAGAAAGGCAGAAGGCCATCGACGAAGAAGTGGACAAGCTGCTCGAAGCAGGCTTCATCCGAGAATCCACGTATCCCGATTGGCTCGCCAATGTTGTCATGGTCAAGAAAGCCAACGGGAAGTGGAGGATCTGCATCGACTATACCGACCTCAACCGAGCCTGCCCGAAGGATAGCTTCCCACTTCCGAAGATCGACCAGCTGGTGGATGCGACGTCCGGATTTCGACTGCTCAGCTTCATGGACGCCTTCGTCGGGTACAACCAGATCCGGATGGCGCCTGAAGACGAGGAGCACACCGCGTTCGTGACTCCCAAGGGCCTCTACTGCTATCGGGTGATGCCCTTCGGATTGAAGAACGCCGGCGCCACTTACCAGTGACTCGTCAATAAGGTCTTCAAAGATCAGATCGGGCGTAACATGGAGGTGTACGTGGACGACATGCTGGTGAAGAGCACGCAGATCCCGGACCATGTTCAGGATCTCGAGGAGACCTTCCGCACCCTTCGACGACACTGAATGAAGCTCAACCCGACCAAATGTGCTTTCGGGGTGACCTCAGGGAAGTTCCTCGGATTCCTCGTTTCTCAGAGAGGGATCGAGGCCAACCCTGAGAAGATAAAGGCAATCCTCGACATGCGTCATCCGAACACCAAGAAGGAGGTCCAACAGCTGAACGGAAGAATCGTCGCTCTTAGCCGATTCATTTCTCGATCGGCTGAAAGGTGCCTCCCGTTCTTCAAGACTCTGCGTCAGGCGAACGGTTTTTCTTGGTCGGATGAGTGCGAACAGGCCTTCGGAGACCTGAAAAGGTACTTGGCTTCCCCACCGCTGCTCGTAAAGCCGCAAGTTGGGGAGACCTTGTATTCTACTTGGCCACATCTTCGGAGGCGATCAGTTCGGTGCTAGTTCGAAAAATGAGTGTCGAACTCATCAGCCCATCTACTACACAGCAAAGTGCTCCACGGCGCGAAGCCAGATATCGAGACGGAAAAGATGATTTTCGCCCTGACCGTCTCCGCGCAACGGCTCCGACCATACTTCCAGGCCCACGCCATCGTGATACTCACCGACCGGCCCCTGAGGGCCATACTGCGCCGACCCGACACATCCGGACGACTCGCTAAGTGGGCGATGAAGCTTAGCGAGTTCGACATTCAGTACCGGCCAAGGCCTGCCTTGAAGCCCAGGTCTTGGCCGACTTCATCGCCGAATGCCCGACGACCGACCGAGGGTCGGGAGCTGAAGGCCCGGGATGAGATTCGGTCTCTGAGCCAGACCCGATCTCCACCTGGGTACTCCACATCGACGGAGCCTCCAACGCTCAGGGAAGCGGGGCCGGGCTCCTGCTCACGAATTCGGATGGGGTAGTCACCGAATACGCCCTCCGGTTCGACTTCAAGGCCTCCAACAATCAAGCCGAATACGAGGCACTCCTCGCGGGCTTGAGGATGGCGAAGGAGCTGGGCATCGACAGCCTCCGGGCATTCTCCGACTCTCAGCTGATCGTGGGGCAGGTCAAGGGCGACTTCGAGGCGCGAGATCCGACCATGATCAAGTATCTTCAGAAGGTAAGGATCTCGTGGCCGCCTCGAGTATTTCGAGATCTCCCACATCCTCAGGACGGAGAACGCCCGGCTGATGCTCTCTCCCGATTGGCGGCATCGGCCTATGATTCTCTGGGTCGGACGTTCGTCGAAAACTCCAGCAGCCGAGCATCGATCGGGTCGAAGAAGTGCAGCAGCTAACGTCCGAACCAAGTTGGATGGACCCGATCGTTCGGTACTTGACCGACGGGACCGGTCCCGAAGATCCCCGGAGGCTAAGCGACTCCGATGGTCGGCGTCGCAATATGTGATCATGGACGGCCGACTCTACAAGAGGTCGTTCTCCCTCCCTCTGCTCAGGTGCTTGGGACCGGCCGACGCCGACTACGCTCTCCGAGAGGTTCATGAAGGAATTTGTGGGAATCACTTGGGGGGCAAGTCCTTAGCCTTCAAGGTCTTGCGACAAGGCTACTACTGGCCGACCATGAGGAAGGATGCGGCAGAGTTGGTCCGAAGGTGCGAGCCATGCCAGAAGTATGCCAATATTCAGCACCAACCGGCCAGCCAAATCGCTCCCATTGTCGCTCCATGGCCCTTCGCTCAGTGGGGAGTCGATATTCTCGGCCCCTTCCCACCGGCGTCGGGCCAAGGAAGTTCATAGTTGTCGCCATCGACTACTTCACGAAGTGGGTCGAGGCCGAGCCCTTGGCGCAGATCACCGAGCGGAAGATGGAGGACTTCCTCCAAAAGTCCATCATCTTCAGGTTCGGATTGCCGCACACCATCATCACGATAACGGACGACAATTCGACAACCAAGACTTCAAGGACTTCTGCGCCAGGTTCCATATCCGTCATCGACTGACTTCAGTCGGGCACCCGCAGTCCAACGGTGAGGTTGAGGTGACTAACCGAACCTTGCTCCATGGACTCAAGACCCGACTGAACGAAGCCAAAGGTCTCTGGGTCGACGAGCTGGGCTCCGTTCTGTGGGCTTACCGAACGACCCCCCGGTCCCGACCGGGAGTCGCCGTTCAGTTTGGCCTACGGACAGAAGCTATGATCCCGCTCGAGATTGGCTTGCCATCTTCAAGGGTCGAGCAGTACCAAGAGCCAGACAACTCCGAAAGTCGGAGGGCCGACCTAGACCTCCTCCCCGAACTGCGAGATGAGGCTCAAATCCGAATGGCCTCATACCGACAGAGGGTCGCCCGGTACTACAACGCCAAGGTCAGACCAAAGCTCTTCAGGCCTGGCGACCTAGTCTTGAGAAGCAGAAGTGTCGAAGCCTTGGACCAAGGGAAGCTGGCTCCCAACTGGGAAGGACCCTACAAGGTTGTGACACCTTCGGGCCGAGAGCCTATCGGCTGGAGACCCTTGAGGGGAAGCCCATTCCCCGGACTTGGAACGCCGACAACTTGAAGCTGTATTACCATGAATTCTGTAATTCAATTGTCGGAATACAAGTTCAGTTTGAAAAATCGGAGTTCTAATCTTCGACTACTGATCGGCGCTCAGCCCCGACGCATCGACGCAGACCTGGCACCGACGACACATCGGGCCCTTACACGGACCGATGCATCTACAATGACGGGAGTCAATACCCCTTCGACGACTCGTCGGACCTTCACAAGGACCGACGGACTCTTATGAACGGGAGTTACACTCCTTCGATTTCGGCAACACATCCGCCCCTGACAAAGGCCGATGCAGCTGTTGCGACGGGAGTTCATACTCCTTCTACGGTCGAATTTCGGGCAGAATCCATCGGCCGACTGGCAGATTGGGCCCCGACCGAAGAAAGGCTAAAAGCCCACGCGACTATTGCCGCGACTTCCGACCAGGCTACGGCCGGTCGAGGGATATTCGGCTTACCACCGTCTATCACACGACGCGACCTTAGTCGCACACACGACTCGCCGACCGACCTACGGCCGGCTGAACGACATTCGGCTTGCCACCGTCTGTCAAAAGACATGGAACCCGACGCAAGAGCATGGGGACCCGACTTACTATCGTACCCCCGACACTGCGCCGGACGATGGTCGACTAAGTGCATCTACGAAGTCGGCTGCCAAACCTTTGCCAGGTTCGGTCGGCTCCCGACTCAACAGATGGACCCGACTGACAACTTCGACTACCCGAAGCCGACCTAAAGTCGGGACACATCTACTTTCAGGGCTATGCAAGTTGTCGGAGTCCTACCGACTCATGTGGGTTAGTGGCTTACTTAAGTTAGCGACTAAAGTTCGACATCGCAGCTACAGCCGGCATTACAAATAACAAGGAGAGAAAGAAAGAAGTTTCATTCATTGATGAAAGGAATTACAGAGTCGGGTCGAAGCCCGATTACATGTATTTTCAAAAAGAAAAAAAAGGGAAGACGGTCGGCTGGGCCGATCATTCGTCCTAGTCGATCTCTTCAACCGACGGAGGATCGGGAATGATCGGCGTCTCGACTGAGAGCGCGCTGGGTCGGCCGCGAGGATGGCTTCGGTCGGCAAAGGAACTTCGGTCGGCCCTGCTCCGGGACGCTTCCTCCACAATGACGCCTCCCGACGGCTGGTCGGCCTTCTTCCGTTCCTTCTCCTTCGCTCCTTCCTCCTCGGCAGCGGCGGGACGATGCGGCTGACGTCCAACTCCGGGTACAAGGCGTGGACGGCGTCCCGACCGTCCTCGAACCCGACCCGGTATGAGGCGAAGCCCGATTCGAGCATCTCCTCCCGGTATCGGTCGGAGGACCGGAAGTCCTCCACCGCCCGTTCGGCCGACTCCCTCGCCGACATTGCCTCGTCCTCAGCTCGGGCGAGCTCCTCCCTCGCCGACTCCGCCTCGACCTTCGCCATTTCGGCATCGACCTGGGCGATGGACAGCTCCTCTTCGGTTTCCGCGAGCTTCTCCAGGCTGACCCGAAGTTGCTCGCGTTCCCCTTTGAGTTCGGCAGTTGCACCATCCCGTTCGCGTCGAAGACGGCGCACGGCCCGACCTTTGTGCCTGACCTCCTTCTTGGCCGACTGTAGTTCGGACCCAAGCCGGGAGACCTCGTCGACTAACTTGGCCTCCCGGTCGGCCGACTGCAGGAGTTGTTCGGCCAACATCGCCTCTCAGCTTCGGCCGCCGCCGACTTCTCCTTGAAGGCTGCCCGAACGTTGCCAAACCTTCGTACCCGACCTCAAGTTCGGACATTGTGAAGATCAGCTGCCGATCAAAAAGCTTCGTCAGAATCGCATGACAAGAAAAATTTCTAAGTCAAAAGAAGGGTGACGCGGAGCTTACCTCAACCATCGTCGGGTAGAACCGCGACAGCATCTCGGTCACCTGCGGGACCGCAGCGATTCTACGTCGGCTGGGAGGAGGATCCCTTGGCACAACCTCCTCGCAAGGTTGTGGTCGGCCACGCCGACGCACCCTCGGGGTAGTATGCGCTGGGAGGCATTGAGCGGCTCCCCGACCTATCCTCCTCCTCGGGCTCCATCGGGGCTTTCCCCCGATCAGCTGCCCCGACCGACGGTACTGGCAGCGACGGCACGCTGGAGTTTGAGCCGGCGCCCCCCGTTGCGCCAGCGGACGCCGCCGGGTGATGTTCGGCTTCCCGAACGTCATCCGGCTCCACCCGCACTGGCGAAGCCGCCGATACTTCTTCGGCCGCCCCCTCAGTCGGCCTCTCCTCAGCTCGGACCGTCGGAGCCACGAGGGCTATGACCGGCTCCGACTGGTCGGTCGCCGACGCCTCGACGGTTGGCGGAGCTGGGGTTGGTTTCTTCGCAGGGCGCGAAGGGCCGGCCCCCGACGCTGGCCTCTTCCTCGTGGCGAACTGCCGAATTTGGCATCAGTCGGCCTCATCCTCGGTGGTGTCCCTGCAATACGACAAGAGAGTTAATGGCTGGACCAAAAGCCGACCAAAAGATGGACAAAAAGAAAAGCCGGAGGATCGGCGATACCTATTCGGGGGACCAGACTCAGCCGGCGTCATAGAGAGCTTGTTCGGTAACAAGCTCCCTCTGCTTCGGTACCGACATGTCCTTCAGTCGGTGGAAGTCCTCCCGGTCGTCCGCATCCACCCGACTGTTGTCGTTGGCCTCTGTTCGGGGTGTACCCCAACGAGAAGGAAAGCCCCAAGAAGAGGAGGAGGAAACAAAGAAAAACTGGTTCTTCCATCCATGAATGGACGATGGAAGACCAGTTATGAAAGCAAGACCCTTCCGGGGTTGAAGAGCCACCACCCTCGGGCTTTAGGGTGGGGTCGGAGCACAAAGAAGGCCCGGAAGAGTGAAACGCGGGGGTTGGTCGGCAAGACTGACACAACAGCGCGAAAGAAATGATTAACCGAACAGAGTTCGGCGCCAGTTGCGCCGGACAGAGTCCGTAGTAATCAAGCAGATTCCGGACGAACTCCGGAATCGGAAGTCGAAGACCCGCGCGAAGGTCTTCAACGTACAGCGCCAGATCGCCAGGCGGAGGGTTGTTGACCCGACCGCCGGCCCCTGGAGCGGAGAGCCGAAACTGCTCCGGGATGCGATAGTGCTCCCGAAGCTGATCGACGTTCGGCCCCGAAAGCGAGGAGACCTCATCTTCCGGAGCCGATCGGGAGTCGTCGGTCGGGTTCCCCGACCGAGCTCCCTGAGTCGGTTTCCTGGTCATTATGCAGGGACCGAAAGAGAAGAAAGAGAAGAAAGGAAGGAAGAAGGAAAAGGGGGGACCACGAACCGAATGGACCCTCCGCAGGCGAAGAAGAACTCTGCCCGCGACGACTGAAAAATCGCCCGGACAGAGTTTCCCCAGCGAAATGTTGCAAATGTGGGTCAGGGTCCGGGAGGTCCTATATATATAGGGCCGACCGACGGCCGAGATCCTTCCGCGCCGACCGAAGACCTGCAGATGCGCGACGCGTGGCGCCCACCGGTTGGCGGAAGATTCGGTGCGCCCCGCCCGGGAGGCCGCACCGCCCGCATTAAATGCCGGAGGGGGCGCCGGCCAACCACCTTGACACGCGGCACGCGGGGCGCGGCCCTGCATTCACGCACCCGCGCCGGTTCGCGTTCCCGATGGGAGCCTGACAGCGGCCCTCTCTTCCGCGATCGGCGCGAATATCCGATCGACTGACGCCGTATCGTCCGGCGCCCGATCTTCTGACACCGACGTAACGACTGACGACGACAAGACGTGGCGTCTGACATCTGACGCCGACGTGACCTCTGACATCGACTGAACGTCCGGATCGCTGGGCATTCATGAGGCGTCTGACATCGGATCATCCGACAGTACGGTCGGATCTACACGTGCGACAAATCCACTCCCAGTCGTCCGGGATTGCTGCCCGAATGGAAGCATCGTCCTGCTCACCACCCGACTTGGGAGTGGAGGGGGGCAACTGTTGGGGAGACCCACCGACCGACTGCCGGAGGGCCCGACCGCCGGAGGGCCCGACCGCCTCCGACGGACGACTCCGACTGGCCGATAGACCATCCGACAGTGGTCGGGGCGACCGACTGACGGATGCCATCGCGGTTAACTACCGACCAGTCTACGGCCCATCGCCGGCCGGGGGTATGTCGGGCGTAACCATCCCGACCGACTGAACCCGGGGTCTGAGGCCCGACTTACATGATGCTCGCCGACCAATGGAGAGGCCCGACACCACTTATCTGGCTACCGACTTGGGTCGGCGGCTCCTCCAACCGCCGTACAGCCGTCAGACGTTGTCAGCTCTGACACGGACATGCGGCACAGTTACCTAGGGGCATTGTCCCGCCGAGAGCCGGGTCAACCCTGGTGATTAGACGGCCGCACGACGACATGACGTTTTCACGGCGGCTCTGACAGCCCGCAGTGAGTTGACAGTTCCTCACTTGTCCGCGCCATTAATGACGGCGCCATACCTAGCTCCACTATATATACCAGGGAAGGCAACAGTGCAAGGGATCGATCCGCCCGTCTCCCCACATACGCAGGCTCGCTCCTCCCCCTCACTCTCTCTTTCTCAGAGCTCTCTGTCTGCATTTCACTGTTGCCCAGTCACCTCTCTGACTTGACCGTCGGAGGGTCCCCGACCGGAGCCGCCTCCGGTCAGTGCGGACTTCCTTTTGCAGGTGCACGCTCCCCGGCGATCGGGCGACAAGGCGATTGGCCGCAACACCAACAACTCATAATCACTCAAATTGCTTAAATATTAATTAATGCATAACATTCAGTATAGTACTAGACTATAATCATAAGGAAAACTTTTCAATACTGTACTTATTGATATTACTATCAACATTCATAATATCATTAATACCATCCTCAATTTATACTGAAACATTATGAAGAGTTTATTGTAAGATATCTGATATCAATAAATATCACACCTTATCCCTAGATCGAGAAAGGGCATAATAGGTCAATAGAGTTTTGCTAGCATCTTATGCTGCGGTTCATAAGATACCAGTAAACCCTATTCATCTATCATATCCTGCTATAACTCAACTCAAACATAATTCTCAACCTGTTAACATAATTATCTTAACTCAATATATCACTTAAATTCAACCTCAAGCTTTCATTCATCATATCACAAGAGATTGCATCTTAATTTCTAATAGCTATCCCACCTACACTCAACATACATTACATTCTAGAATCTAAAGAAATCCTTGCAATTAAACCACTACTTTTCAATACTACTTGCATCACAATTCCTAATGGTCATAACCTGCTCCGATACCACTTTAACTGTCACACCCCTGATCTAGAATATAAATTAAAATAAATTTTTAAAGATATGAGCAGCCATCGCACACCTACAAAGTACCGTCTCTATAGGCATGTAAGGCATTCAACCTGACAAAAATTCAATATGATATGAAAGATAACATACTCATTGCATAGGTAGCGGTGTAACAGAACAATTACTCTCTATTTTATAGATAAAGTTAAACTTCAAATTTTACAGAATCTACATCAAATCAATACAACTGTCAATATACACTTATCACCCCAAGAACTAACCACCTTTTGCAGACCGGCCTCACCTTCTATATACCAACCCAAAATACCTATGATCTGGATCGAAAACTAATCTTGAACTCTAAAAACAACAGGTGAAGGTTCATGAGTTTTATAGCTCAGTAAATAATCAAGACATAATCAAGAAATCAAACTGTTGGAGACAATTAGACCCTTGATATAAGAATTGAAATATCAACATAATATATATATAGTTAGGATCAAACTTACAGTTCCACTATATGAATATAATCATACAAACCAAAGTTCATGTATAAATTAAAAGTATTCTAGAATTCACATAAAATCAGATAATTACCTTCAAGATTTCGATATTATCATAAGATCGTATCTTTTAAAATGTTATATTAATTCATCAGTCAATACGGTTACGGCTACATATAATTCCATTTTAGATATAACTATGTAAATCAAAAAAATTTCATATATAAATGAAGGTATTTCACAATCCACATAAACCAAACAATTATTCCAAGTTTCTAATAATATCATGAAATCACACTTTTCAAAAGCATTATAATAACTCATCAGTCTAAATAAATACGGTCATATATAATCTCTATAACAGGGTCCAAATTACCGTATTTAACCCCTGTAGAGTAGGTCCAAAGTACCGTATTTAATCCCTGCGGAGTAGGTCCAAAGTACTAAGTTTCAAAACAGTCCATATCAATTGCCAACGTACAACCCCCGTATAATAGGGTCCAAAACGTAAGAAGACTAAAAGTTCAATATATATGCACAAACTCAAATCAAACGATCATTATTATAACATATATAAGTTGCAATATGTATAAAATTCTGAACAAGTATATAAAATTCATAAAATGACTAATCATCCAACTTTCAACAATCCACATGCAATATAATTGCCAAATCAATGTATTCACAATTATTCATATGAAATCCAAAATTCATACAAATTCTTTCAGTATTTATCAATTAGAAATCATTCAAATAAACCTGTAACTATCATTTTGAAAAATACTATGAATACTTGATACTTAAAATATTCATAATTCTATGATCATACTTGGCTCAATAAGACCAATATAACAACAAATAGCATGATTTCCAAAATATTTGACAGTAATTAAATTAAATATGTAATTATCCTTTTATGTGTTTGCTTGATTAACTAAAGATTACTTATCTTGGAGATCCACTATTAGATTATCTAATGCGTCACCATTCCTCGGAACCTAATAATCCAAAATGCATATATGTAATTTAAAGTTACTAGCACTTATTCCCTTGGAACAATCTATAAAACTTTATAAAAATTCGAAAACCTAAATTTTTGGTCTAGTATTTTTTCAGCACAACAGCCCCAATCCAAAATTTATTTATTCTATCATTTAATATCCAAAAATTTTCAAACTTTGTAAATTGGTTGAACAATCACTTGAAAACCTTCAATTAAATTTTCAGAGTTAAATACTTAACCATTAATTAATTAAAAATCCCGAATTATTATGGGCAGATTCAATACATCCCAAATTCAACAATAATCTTTTCTTAATATTCATCCATTATTCCCCCAACCATATAGTAATTACATCTAGATTTAAATCAGATTAAAGAATAAAAGAGATTAAGGTTTACTTACTTTGATAGGAAAGAGAACCTTGGGCAGCAACCTCCTTTACTTCTTTTCCTCTTCTTCTCTATTTTCCTGTTTTCTACCTTCAACCCACTCGCACACACAAACACTCACACACACGGACACACACACACACTCACAGAGAGGCAAAAAAGAGGGAGAAAGAGAAAGAATATAGGAGATTCACACACAAACACTCACACATTGAGGGAGATGGAAGGAGGGAAGAAAGCAAGAGAGAGAGAGTGTGATAACCCAGCCCACTAAGCCCAGTAAAAAAAATAGAAATAGGGAAGAAGACTCCACTTCGTGTTATCGTGGGCCTATCCCTCGGTAGCATGGTCGTGTTATGTCCCGGATTTGGGACGTGACATTTTATGGTGTCAGAGCATCTAAATCCAAAGATGAAATAATCCAAGTCTTAAAATTCATAATGACTACAATCCATAAACATAAAATGAATTCTTAGTGCAAAATTTTCAAGCTTGCTTTGCTGATCCCCAAGCCTGGATTCCCTTTCCATCAGTCCTAGCCTTATTTCTCTGTACATGAAAAAGAAAACAAAAAGAATATGAGCTACATCAGCTCAGTAAGTAGACTTCCGCTTCCTTACCGGATCAAGCATAAGTTTTCTATGATAATGCATCATTTAGCAAATAACAATTATTGTAAAAATAAACATTTCATAGAGCATATAATAAAACAAGTTATAAGCTCATCATGCATGCATAAATCATGTATATTTCACAATTATGAATCGTAAATCATTTTCATCATATATTCATGTCATGTTTCAAAATATTGCTCACAGACATTCGTGCTAAGGTCACTATTATACCCGTGACAGGGCCATGTTTCTTAATCGACAGAGTTCTTAATTCATGTGCCAACTTTATATCCGTTGGCAGGGTCATGTTTCGTGTGGATGCTAGCTCCGGATGTCGACCTTCCCGAAGGGATTCATTCATAGCCATCTGAGAGCCTTTGAAATCATTTTATCTTTTTCTTAAAGCATACATATACATAGATGGAAAAACCATGAAATTCATGCTTCAAAATCATGCTATTTACATAAGACATATTCATGAAATCAATGCTCATAATAAAACATGCTTTTTCATATCACATATGTCGATCCTTATTTTATGAAAAATTATGATTTTATCAATAGCAATTCTTTACATAAAAGCATGATCATTTAAAAAATAAATAAGGAGCATAAAATCCACTTACCTCGATCGTCCTGGACTTTTTAATCTTCCTTAAAAGAATCAGACAATCTTATTTAAAATATTAAATCATCAATAAATTTTATTTCATATATTTAATAAAATTACATAATATAAAGAAATGATCGATTTGATGATCAGTCCAATAAATCTCTCCCTTCGGCTCTAAACCGATTTAAGGTCATAGGTCCCTAGGAGTGGAGAAGATAGCCTAATAGGGGATTCATAGGACTTCTTAGAGAGAATTTTTTTTTTTAGAGAGAGAAAGTAGAGAGAGAACGAATCCAATTCTAGAGAGAGAAAGACTTTAGAGAGAGATGAGAGAAACTTCCTTTTATGTGTATTATTATTATTATTATTATTATTATTATTATTATTATTATTATTATATAAATATATATATATTTCTTTTCTTTTTTTTCTTCTTTTCTTTTCTTTATTATTATTATTATTATTATTATTATTATTATTATTATTATTATTATTATTATTATATGATTATATATTTTTCTTTTCTTTTCTTTTCTTTTTTTTTCTTTCCTTTTCTTTTTCTTTTTTTTTTTCCCTTTTCCTTTTCTTTTTTCTTTTTCTTTTCTTTTTTCTTCTCCTTTTTTTTTTTCTTTTTCTTTTTCCCCCGTGGCCTTCTTTGGCCGGAACAGGGGACCTAGAGGTCCCCGTTCCTTAAACCGGCCGTTCACGGCCGCACCTTGCCCGCGGTGGCCGGCGGCAAGGGACGACTTCTTCCGAATTCGGAAGGGCCGTAGCCGACGATCGGTGGTGACCGTCAGTGTCGAAAAATCAGGGAAAAGAAGAGGCCGAACAGAAATTTTTTTTTCCGACAAAATTCGGCGACACCTGTAGCCGGCAATCGTGCCAACAGGCACGGGAAAGAAGGGAGAGAAGAGAGGAAGAGGAAGGAGGTCTTACCACAGCCTCCGATGACCCTCATCGGCGTGAAATCGCGGCGAGCACAGGTCGAGGGGCCGCGGCTTCAATCGAAAAAATCGGAGAAAAACTCCGGCGATCGTCGGTGACTGATGGATCTACTCTTAGAGGAGAGGAGGGGGGTTCTTATAGAGCTCGTCCTAGGATCTTTTAATGGCCTTAGGACTCCGATTTTTGATCGAAATCAGGGAAGAGGAAGACTCCGTTCTATTTTTTTTTTTTTTTTTTTACTGGGCTTAGTGGGCCGGGTTATCACAGGGAGAAAGAGAGAGGGCCAGGGAGAGCGTGTGAGAGAGAGGGAGGGGGAGGGGGAGGGGGCGGTGTGGTTCCGGAACCATCGGGAGAGAACAAGGGCCCCGCCTAAGGAGCGGGCCCCGCTGGGGGTGGGATTTGGGCACCATCTGGCCCAGGTCGTCACAGTATAAATGGGCCAACACTTGCAAGGCCAGCCGAATGATGAGGTTGTCAGAACATTTGCCATGAACATTATGAGCAGTTAAAGTATGGTTTGATGGATCTAAGAACAATACAAGTTACAACAACATTTTGAATATGTTACATGTAAATGATATTATAAACAAACAAACAATGCCAAATTATGTAACCTGGTCTTTGTACCACATTTTCAATGAAGAGGTAGAGAGGTTGTTCAATATTGGCTGCTGGTCCCCATGGAAAAAGTGTCAAATTAATAACAACTTCATGGGTTTTGGTTGAAGTTGTGGCAACTTGCACTAAATTGGATTGCCAATTGAAATTGTTCTGGCCGAGTCCAAACTCTTTGCAAACCTTACTGTAGAAAGTTTGTGCATTCGGACTAAGTGGACTTAAAGGTGTAAAAGTTTTGATTGATTAGATGTTTGAACCAAGATAAGTTGTAACAGTAGTATAGAAAGGATAATTTAGTAATATACTTCATTGCATGTACACAAGCTGTATGGATTGGTTTGTCGACGAGCTGCTGCCAGATCATCCGTTTCTCACAATGCACCAAGGATAACTTTCTAATTCCTCTTTTTTGTTAAAAAAAAAAAAAATTGATATAAAACTTTCCAATTCATTTTTACACCTGCAACTCCACCTCCTCATCCATCCAACTCCACCTACTCTGATTAAAAACTAGCATTTATTTATATATTGAAAAGTTTGAGGTCAGAGAGGGGTTGAGCCTTGGTTACGTCCAGTCCTTCCCCAAAATCTCCACCTACTTCTTGCTTGGTCGTGGCCTTAAATAAAGCAAAAGGTTCCCAATGTGGAAGGCGTGGCAATGCCTACTTTCCGGTTAGTGGCAATTATGGGGCACTGAGAGGGTCGCAATAGAAGGCAAAGGAGAAAGCCAACCACCACAAGAATGCCCTCCAAAGCAAAAGAGCTGCTTCTGAACCATCCTTCCTTTCAATTTAAGCCTAAAAGGCTATCCATTTGGAAGAAGACTTGTTGCTCTCTTATTGGTGGAAGCACCATCTTTTTCCCGGAAAATGGACACTTGGACCAATGGTTAGGGAGAAAGAGTTTGTCTCACATTTTTCCTCTGGCTTCCTTCTGGGATGTGGATGAAGAGGCTTCTTGATAATCTTGGAGTGGTGATCGTCAGTTTTATATCATGCTTTGTTCCATCTCGAACAAGTCCGTGTCATGTAAATTGCTATAAAGCTAATAAAGTGAACTTTGTTTTTATATCAAAACCAACAGCATCAAGTCTTTAGGACCACAAGTTAGTTTTTATGTGGATTCGATGGGCACCGACGCTAATGGCTTGCGTCATGGAGAACTTTGGAATGACGCGAATGCAAATTAGACTTGTCGCACTAATTTATGGTGGAGGCGTTTTAGGCGCATACAAACGCGCAGAGGCCTAATCCACTTATATACACACTCTCAATTTGTGGAGGCCCCCTAAAAAAGGATCAGGGTAGTCCTCATAATTTGAACCAACTTGAGATGCAAGCTCTTGCTATGCAGTCGTAAATCTTTGATTTATGTGAGAATGGTCTTTCAACAAATCGGGTGTCTGAAAAAATAAGTGCAAGCTATGTCCTAATCAAATTGATCGTCTATTTAGATTAGTTGGAAAATAAGATCACCAATTTTGGTGGTCACACTTGAAATTATTTATGTGCATAACGCTTGGTCCGGTAAAAAAACTATGTAACTCATTCAACTATAGAATCTAATGAAAATATTGTGCATTATTTCGTTATTTTATTGTACATTAAACTCCAAATGAAGCTTGTTGAAGTGAATCAAGTACCTCCACTTTTATTTATTGGAGTTACATCTCACCCATGTTTTAAGCAGGGCATTAATCAAGGTGCTTAAAACAAAGTATCTTAAGGCAATAGCATGGCCAATTGACAAGCACATAACAAGGTGTTAAATTATTTCTTTTGCAATTCAAAACTGCATCAAACTCTAGCTTTCAATGAAATCTTGTCTTTGATTTCCTTCGCGCAACTACATCTGCATCAAGCTCCTAACATGTAAAGTGAGATCATTTTATAAACTGCCCGTGCAAACTTTCTTTAATATTAATTTGGGGCAGCTCATCTGTACCCAAATAAATAACAAGACCACCATAACGAATCAAAGGCGGAATTAATTAGACACCCATTTTTTTTCTAGACCTAATTTGACCGAGTCACCTTGTCTAAATGCCATCACCAACACAAAACATGTGATCTATCTGCTTATATTATAAAAGAGCTTGTCAAAACCATCAGTTAGATCCCTCGAAAGCAATTGATTAGCATGCCACACAAGAAATGGGTCACCTACCCTCCAAGGATCAAAATGACACATGGAACTTGAAAGGTGGCAAGTTTTACGCGATGGAATAGCCGTAGGGCACCTTCCATCCTAACACTAGTGCTGTAGGACTGTAACCTGTCCTTAAACTATAACATTTTTTTTTTCTCCATTGGTTCGAAGGTAAATAAATGTGCTATATTTCTTGACACCGAAACCACTCTTCTAAAACTTTGGGAACCAACAGTTTTGGCTTCCGGATCCACCTAGCCTCTAGGTTCCGGCAGGCATTCAATCCGATGTACCAACTATCACGTGCACTCCGGCCGCTTTTTAGCTGATCCTATGATTAGTTTGAAGGCCAATCGTTTAAAACCATGGGCTTCGACCACAAACTTTTTCTAGTTTAAGTTTTATTTGAAACCAATTATAATTCTAAATCTTTGTGAACGGAATGCAAGTCAAAGTTGTTTCATAATTTATTGCTGAAATTGAAATTTGGTCAGTAACAAGTATAAAGTTGGTTAATAAATTTATGAAGTCTATATAAAATGCATCTCACTTCTATCTAAATGTTTCATCATACATATATGGCAGCATATTTTTTTTTACGAAAAGTTTATTTTAAAAAAATTAGAGAAAAATCAATATAGATGTTCTTCTAAAATATTATTTAGTATCTAAAATATAAATAAATTTGATAATATAATAAATAAATAGATAAATAAATTTAATAGTTAAATTTTTGTTGTATATTAAATAATAAATTTTAATAATAATTAAATATTTTAATATTGATATTATTAATATTTATGATAACGGGAAGTTCCGGGAAAAAGAAACTCTGAAGCTATATTATAATAAAATATTATCAATAAAATGATTATAAATTATTTAAATTATAATGGCATTTCCGTCAAGAAAAAGAGATACTTTCTGTGTCAGCACCGCCACAAGAAAAGATGCGTCCCGACGACGCCATGCCAGTGGGAACGCGGATTCCCCGATCTAGATCCTTGTCTAACGGGCAAACCTTATATTCCCATTTTACCCCTCCCAAGCTCTTAATCCCCATCAGATCCCAACCGCCTCATGGCCCGCCGGCCAAAAGTAGTCGTCGGGAACGCTGACTGATCATCGGCATATCCAGCCGTAAAAGTCGTGCATCATACGGCTTGGATTTAACCAAGAATTGACCTGGATGACAGGATCTTTCCGGGACGCTTTCACGTGTAAGGGCATCTTAGTCATTACGTCCAAGACACCGTCACGTGTCCTTCAGGGCGCCACATCGCGTGTAAGCGAGAGCGGCCGCGTCCTGCCACGCGAGCCCTGGGACCCACACGTGGCGGTCACGGGTGAAGTGTACCGAGAGCCACCCCTATAAATTTCCCATCTCATGGATGACCCTTCTTTTAATTCGCCCACTTCGCAAGACCATTAGCGATAGGATCCGACTGCCAAAAAAAAGAAAAAAAAAAAAAAAAACCCACAAACCCTAGAAAAAACCCCTAATTTCGTTTTTGCGCCTGTTCGACGAATTTGGATCGCGTCAAGGAGTGATTTTGAAGAGATTTTCAATCGTTTCGCTTCGTGAGGGTTCGATTGGTATCGTTTTTTGAAAGGTGAATTGGAGAGGAGATGGTGGCGGGAGCGGAGATTATGCATCAGAGCATGCCGGTGCTGGACGTGCAGTACCGGTGCATCACCAAGGGGATCGAGGAGATAGTTGACATCTCCACCGCCGCGGCGGCGGCGGTGGCGGCGGCGTCGCCGCCCCCCTCGCCGGGTGGTCTTCAGGCGGCGCGGGGGCCGGATGTGGTGGCGGTGGATGTCGCAGCCTCAGAGTTGGTGAGTTTCTGGGCTTTGTTGTAATTTTCTTGTGAATTTCTGTTCTTTTTTTGGCTTGGCGGTGATGAATCGCATGGTTGACCAGATCTAGCAAGTTTTGAATGCATACCAGCTGTGTGAATTTTTGCGGAATTAGGGTGCGTTTTCTTTTCTTTATGGATCTGGATTCCTGAGATCTCCATGAAGTGATGTGGGCATGATTATGAGAAATCTAATTATTGGATGCGTATTATCTCCTTGGATGATGTCGGAATTAGATAGAACTGGAACTATAGAAATGGTGGCCCTTAATGGGAGGTTATAATTATATAAGTATGATGGATTCTGAAAAGAAGAAGATGAAATGATTGGTGAGGACCGTGAGATGGTTACTTGGTTTAAACTGTTTGCCTTTTATGTTTCTATTATTGGTTTTGCATATTAATTACTCTTAGTAAGGAATATTGTTTTTCTTGCTTTGATTGGCCTTTAATCTTATGTTTGGTGGTTATAAATTCGGCCCTTTTTCCTGAATCTCTGTCTGATGCTATCAGGGCAACAAATATGCTGCTAAATCTCACTGTTGAAATTACGTAAGCCCGCCTTTTTAAAATAATTATCTTTATGTTTTGAGAGGAATATTCTCTTCATGATTTCTAATTGTGCGTCAAGAGAAAATTGAGTGAAATGATTGACAGAATAATTACTTGTTTTTATAGTTGTGCTGAATTCTGTTTTTTTTTGGCTGTGGGATGGTTAAGTTGATTTTTCAGGGCTTCTTTTTTGTCCTTGGAACAGAAAGGAAAAAAAGGGTGTTAAAGGTTTCCTTGGTGTCCATCTGCAAAGATGGTTAAACAAGGGCATTTGTTAAGATTTTTTATTTCTTTATTTCCTCTTTTTATAAATTAGAGATTTAGCATGTCTCTGCATATGATGTTAAAAGGGTATGAAGTCTGTAAATCTTGTTGGATGATTGAATTAGGGCATCATGTTTGTTACCAAGACCTATAGATCTATGTTCATCTTGACTCCCTCATTGGACATCTTAAAAATCAAAATTGCTGTAACTTCAGCATGTCTATTGTTGGAGGCTTGAGTTGTTTCTGCTGCTATTTAGTTCATTTTCTACTGAAAATTTATTAGTGTTGAGGTTTATCCCAGTTGCTTGGTTCTTAAGTCTTATACATGTAATAATTTTAGATTTAGTGATATTCTATTTCTGTTGGTTTCTTAGCCAAATTCCTTCCCAGAAGAAGTGCTAAATTCTGCTGTACATGTTCAATTTGATGTTTTATTTAGGATTTGAGGGCCTCGGATGCCATTCCAAGTGTATCTGTGGAACCTCTTCAGTTTGTCCCAAGAATTCGTTCTGGTAGTTTCGCGGACATTGGGCCTCGAAGATACATGGAGGATGAACACATCCGTATTGATGATCTTTCAGCACACCTGGGATCTCTGCTTACAATCCCGACTCCTAGTGCCTTCTATGGGGTAATTAGTCCATCTATCATGTTATCTTCATACTGAATTATACGTTTTCATACTAAATTATTATCTTTAGTAAAATAATTGATATTTTCTTTTTTAGGTATTTGATGGTCATGGAGGCCCAGATGCAGCAGCCTACATCAAAAGGCATGCGATGAGGCTCGTATTTGAAGATACCGACTTCCCACAAGCATCAGAAGCTGATAAGGTTTTCTCGGACTCCGTAGAGAATTCTGTTCGAAAGGCATTCCTCCTTGCAGACCTTGCTTTGGCTGATGACTGCACCATTACCAGTTCCTCTGGGACTACTGCACTCACAGCATTGTTGTTTGGAAGGTGCATTTCCCCTCTCCCTTTTTCCTTTCATTGCTATTCTCCTATCGTTGCCTACTTGCAACGTGGTGATATTCTGTCTTCGTTGCTGTTAATTGACTGCTTCACTGAGGTCCTTCATATTCTGTATTATAGAAGTCATATAGTTTCTTTCCTGATCTCTATGCTTTATACAGGCTTCTTTTGGTAGCCAATGCTGGGGATTGTCGAGCTGTCCTTTGTCGGAAGGGCAAAGCAGTGGAATTGTCTCAAGACCATAGACCGATCTATGCTGCTGAACGCCAAAGGGTTGAAGAATCCGGGGGTTACATTGATGACGGGTACCTCAATGGAGTCCTCTCGGTGACAAGGGCTTTGGGAGACTGGGACATCAAATCGCCCAGAGGCTCTCCTTCACCCCTTATTGCAGAACCTGAGTTTAGACAGGCTACGTTGACAGAAGATGATGAGTTTCTAATCATTGGCTGTGATGGAATATGGGATGTGATGTCAAGCCAGGACGCGGTGAGCATCGTCCGCAGGGGCCTGCGGTGGCATGATGATCCTGAGAGATGTGCAAGGGAGCTTGTTATGGAAGCTCTGAGGCTCAACACATTTGACAACCTCACAGTGATTGTGGTCTGCTTCTCTGCGGAGCATCGGAGCTTTTCACCATCAGCTGGCTCTCAGGACCAACAGCAGCAGGCGCCAAGATTGAAGTGCTGCAAAACCCTGTCGGCGGATGCCCTTTGTAATCTGAGAAGCTGGCTGAACAATGATAGAGGTGGCAATTGAAGAGGGGGAGGGATTTATAAGTATATAAGCAGAGATGATGTGGAAAAATGATAGATTAGTTTATGCTTTTATTTATGGCTGCTTCGGCAGGTCACAGAGCAGCCAGCAGTTTTGTAGTGTTTCTGTTGTATTGTTTTTGGTGTGGATGGTGACCGGCCGTGTACATAATTCTAGGGGTGGTACACCTTTGTGGTTTCATTGTTTTGAGCTGATTTATATTTGTATAGTATATTGATACAACCGAGTTTGTTGGCCTATGTGTATTATTTCTAACCTGCAGGATTTTTTTTTTTTTTTAATGGGAATTTTTGTTGGGCTAGGTTATTCTGCCTGTCTTGAGATTTGGCTGGAGACAAAATAATTGGAGCTATATTGGTGGGATATGACACTTTATTTTGAACGTTTGACTTGGAAATCTGAACAAGGAATGGCCACGACAGTTTGCCGAAATACTTACTTTAATATATAATGGGACAGCATTTTAGTATGTCAACAACTTGCACATTTTCGGGCATTTTGACTTTATAAAAGCTTGGACAGGCCTAACAATTAGAAGATGGAGGCTTTAAAGCCTTGCTTCCTTTAGAAGGAAAATAGCGTAACAAATACAAGCTGGCAATAGGTTACAAAAATCACTTGGTTTTCGACTGTAATATGGACCTGGGATTAGGAGATCCTTTTAGAGAGTTCTGATAGCATAAACCTTTCCATCATAAAGATTCTTTTAGGGATAGAAAGTAGTACGAACTAAACTGCATTATCCAAATATATTAGTACAGGTGAAAATTCTCAACAAGAATTGTTCATCAAGGCTGGAAATTATGTAAACATAACAGCATACGGTCCACTGAAAATAGTGGTACAAAACCTGCAGTACAAATTTGAAAACAATCCTCTAAAACTGCTGACTGACTCTGGTGCTTGAACACAGCATGGTGCTGCTATCCACCGCTTTGCATGGATAACTCTGGAAATCTGCCCAATGGGATTATTAGATCTCTCATGGATTCATACTCCTCTGCACTAACCTGGGCAGGATTTAGCACCTACATTTTCAAAAGGACCGTCAGCAACTTAATCAAACACAAAACTTGAATGTCAAATTATCAATGGAGCTCTCATAAACAAACACAATTGTAATTGAAAATCAAGTCACATACAAATAGAAGAGATCAGCATGACACAAAATGTTTGGCCATTAAGATATGACGAAGGGATTAATGGTGCTTCAGACAGCATATCACTGATCCATCTGTACAAGCAAATTGACTAAAAACTTTCTAGCATTATAAAACCACCAGTTCGTTTGATGCAGCAAAAGACAATTACAGTAACATCAGATTCTTGACTAACTTGGGGAACTACTTCAAATTAATATTGCACTGGGAATTCGTTATACTTCTGTTGGTTATCAAACAAAGGCTACAAGTTTAAAAATCTGAAGGGCAACCAAAGTTTCAGATGTGACCCAAAATAGGAAGTTAAGTAATCAGTAAATAAAAGTACTTTAAATAATAGATATGACAAGATAATTGGCATGTAATTAATGAAGCTTCAGAAACTTATTTGCAAGAGCCACATATGCTGGGTCCGGTGCCAAAACCATTCTTTTCTTAATCAAATGAATTTCAAGCAAAAGTGGTGCCCAAAAAATTAACAGTAAATATGCCTCTAAACATGTTAAAAGTATTGCATGCAATATTATGTGTTAAGTAATATATCATTTCTGTAGCAAGACACACTAGTTCCATCATACTGCTACGAGTGCAGATTATTAAAAATTAGGCCCATGACATTCATATAATTTATGGGAAATTCTTTGTGCACCACATGCAGTGCGCGCGTGTTAAGTAATATATCATTTCTGTAGCAAGACACACTAGTTCCACCATACTGCTACGAGTGCAGATTATTAAAAAATTAGGCCCATGACAGTCATATAATTTACGTGAAATTCTTTGTGCATCGCACGCAGTGCGCGAACGCGGTGATTGGCTCACGTGCGGGGCCAGACAAAAAAAAAAAAGATTTTTTTTCCCATGCCGCTGCTCGGCCCCGTGCGTGAGCCAATCACCGTGCGCAGTGCGCGCGTTCCGCACCGCACATGGTGCACAAAGAATTTCTCATAATTTACATATAACCGACCACAGATGGAGCAATTTATATCACTAGCAGGCCAAACCATATATCATTTCTGTAGCAAGACACACTAGTCCCACTATACTGCTATGAGTGCAGGTTATTCAAAAATTAGGCCCATGACAGTCATATACTTTACATATAACCGACCACAGATGAAGCAATTTATATCACTAGCAGGCCAAACCATATATGACTCACTTAAGATCAGCATAAACTGGCCATCAGAGTTAGACCCACCTTGAACCATGGACACTCAAAGAACTTCAATTGGGCAACCAGTCCCTGATGGAAGCAGGAAACCAAACACCGTGAGCTGCCTAATTGATCACCATACAAAGTTAATGCCAGAAGTATATGATTGTCACAAGAAACAAATTCAAAAGCCCTAATTTACCCTTTCCCATCTTATTACTGTTTTCTCTTTGATACCCTCATTTCTCTCTAACTGTAAATAGAAATGCTAATAAGCCTCTCAGGAGCTTCACTTAAGGGGCCTAAACCAAACAAACCCAACTTACCCAACATCAAATAAACTAGTTAAATCTATGCTAAGTGTCCCATCACATCAGAATATCAGATCCCTCACAGCCCAGCAAGCAGAAGTAAAAGCTGATACTGTACATGCCAAGAAGACCAGACATGAATCAAGCAAGCCTGGGAACAATCCAATTGCCTTTATGCAATAACTGTGGGTTCCATTGCTTCGCCATTATTATTGGTGAACCTTCAGTGGGTAGCATCATCGTTCAGAGAATGCAACTTGTCATATTTTCTCCCTTTAGATTTCAACAATGCTAATTTTTTCTGGAAACAAATCCTTTTCAGCAATCTTTAAAAAAACCATACATATCCATATAGTGGTTATATTAACAATAAGAATATTCAGGGCAACATATACACCACAATCAAACACACATGCAGACACTCTGAATCCATTGTCAGAATACTTATGAGTCTATATATTATAAAGAAATTTCCCCACAAATTTAATTATCTCTAAGTTGAACTTCATCCCATGGAACTTGAAAAATTTTATCACATTTTCCCCTCACATTTCTTTTCCAGCAATTTTTTCCTGGTAGTTGTATAAAGTATTCTACCAAGTAGTTACAACACAACTGTTTGTACCCTTTCCACAATAGCCATTTTGTCAATATAGATCCTTCATTGTGCTAGAAGTAAACTGTAAAACCACTTCTCTTTCCATAGGATTGCATATGTTGTCTAAATTATTTTCTTTTTTTTTTTTTGAAACAAAATTCTCAAACATGCTAAATCTCATCCATATCACCAGCAAATTCTAGTTTGGTACTAAAAAAAGGTTGACAATTAGCCATCCAAAGAAATATTGATTAAAAAAACAAAATCGTATAAGCAATTCACACAGTTGATAAGACATAGAAGTTGAGACAAAACTTAAAAATCCTTGACTCAAAAGGAAGCATATTATTCTTGCCATCCTCTATTCTTATCGCATCGTAAGCAGTTAAGTGCTAAGCATAAAACCTTAAGCAAAATCAGCCCCCTCCAAATGACATAGTGCTGGTCCAAACACATTGTAAGCAGTTATTCTTGGCATCCTCTTTCTTACATGTAAGCAGTTAAGCACTAAGCACAAGCACATGCAAAATCAGCCTCCCAATGAAGTATTGCAGGTCCAAAAATAAGATCAGTTGTTGTCAACATTTCTTACCACAAAGAATTTTTTTTTTCCGTACTCCAATGAAGGCAGTAATCTTCATTAATATTGAGAACAATATCATTATATAATATGACGTACAAAAATATATAGAGGAAGACCACCTTAGGCTTCCAGTTTCCGGCTTTTCTGATACTGTCTTATAAAACAAGAAAAAAAATCACACTATCCAGACAATAGATACATCATTAACCAGGTCACGCAGAGTGGCATGCTTAGAAGTTATTCTTCTGAAAAAGGCAAACTTTCAAGTGCTCAAAATTAACTCGCTAAAAGAACAGAAATAAGAGAGTTGATGCTTCACCTTGTGTAGTAGCATATTCCTGTTTGTCATATGCGGGGCAAGAGGAGGAAGTCTATGCACAGAGAGGGCATCAAGAAACAAAAGAACAATCACTTGCCATTGCCTTATTCTGAAGGAAGGCAGTGCATCTACAAATGACATTGTGTCCAGCAAGCGCCCCTGGAAACAAAGATATCTCTGTAAAATATTTTACAGACCAGGAGAACAAAGAGATAGGCTGGGCCCTAGGGAAATTTACACAAGTGGTAATGGCCAAATATTCCAAATAAATTATAATAGATTATCTATACTATGTTATATATATATATATATATATAGAGAGAGAGAGAGAGAGAGAGAGAGAGAGAGTTTTGAGTCTCAGGATATATTGTCATAGAACCCATCTGTAAATTTTTCCAATTAGAATGCTCTTTTAAATTTGTCATTGTCTATTTAATTGAAGCTTAAAAAAAGGCAAAATCTGGCCCGTCACCATATGCTTTCCTTCTTTGATGAAGCTAGGAACCCACTACAAGCAATGCACATTCAAGGAAAATATATAAATATAAAACTCTAAACTTTGTCACATACAACCAGTACGAAATGATATTATTTGAAGGCCAAATAATTTTATAAAAATGGGTTATTATGAGCAAGGAAGGCTTAAGAGGGAAATATTAACATATGAGGTGGAAGATTCTAGATTAAATAAGTTTATTAACCAAAAGTTTAAAATTTAAATATTAAGTGATCTTGAATTGTTTAATTGGTTTGTGATCAGAGAGAAATGAATATATCAAATGACTCAAGTAGGAAAGAAAATAAAGGTAAGACTATAAGAGAGCTAATATGTTACCTCATTTATTCTCAAATAAAGGAATTTTTTGATTGGTGGATTTCATCATTGTATAGGTTTGATTGGGGAAATCCTGGTAATTTTAAAAAATGTATAGGGGCATTTTGGTCAGAACAGTTGTTGGATGGAATTCTACCAAGAATATTCTCAAATAAGAAACTCCCTTCCCATAATTCAGAAATAGTTAAATGGCATAACAGTTAAGTTTTTTCTCCCAGTTGTCCCACCTTGATAGCTTGATTCATGCATTTCTCAACAACAAATCAAACCGTTCAAGATCAATTAAAATATAGACTTTACTTTTTTAATTGCTCAAGGTATTCAATTTATAATCTTCTATCCACATCTGGTAGCATTTGTTTATTAAGCCTCTCTCGCTACAATCATTTTTTATTTCAGCTATTCAAACTATATTTTTTATAATTTATATATAATGTAATTTAAAATTTTCCAGTTAGATGTCTCTCTCAAACATACATTGCACACATCTGGCTGCTAGTAATAGCCAATGATCAAAGAGTATCTCAAGCACCAAATACAACTGATATACGAGCACATTAAAAGATTTCTGCAAAACTGCAAGCAAGTATTTATTATTTGGAAAGAAATGCTCTGGCACTAGTCTCTTAGAATTCTTAGTTCATACCACAAATTTCTCCAAAGTTGAAACAGGTGTTGGCAACTTGAGATCCATAACAATGCTTGGCAAGGCACGGCAAACAAATCCATCTATAGTTTGTCTAATTTCTAATGACTTGCCATCTCCCAAGACTGTCTTGTGGGGATATTCTCTCCCATTAACCAATAAGAAATCATCCTGTGAACTTTCATTTTGCCCATATATGTAAGCCAAAGAAGAACATGTTATCCATCCAAAAAGTGCCATCCACATTGTTGCAAAAGATGATAACTGAAGAACGAAACACAAAGTTATGCACCTGCGTAGATGAGATTAATTAAAAGAAACAAAATAACTACCTCAGCAAAATGAAAAACATACCGTTAAACTGAAACCCTCTGGTGGTGTATCATGCCATGAGTCCTCAACCTCAAACATGTCAGTGTCTAAAAGCACAGTCTTCTGAGGCCACTTCACAAATCCCCTATCAAACTCAAATGTGTCCTCGTCTGCCTCAGCATCCCCCTCTTTGACATGTTGTGGTTGTGGCAAGATAACAATTCCAGCTTCAGAAACTGTGACAAAAGATAAACAAACAGCAAATTATTAAATAGCCAGCTTTTTTATTTATGTTTCAAGACAAAATCATAAAATTAACCTACTGAATACTGCTTAGGCATTTGTTTATAATTTACCTGCGTCTCCAGCTTCAGACAAGCCTGAAGCAACAGACTCTGCTGCCTGTGTCAATGCAGCTGCACAAGCCTCAGCTGATGCAAACCGTAAGGAACTGCCATCATCATCTCCATGTAAAGCTCCAGTGCTTATATTGCCTTCAGGGCCATCCTTTCTTTCCTCTGGAGCCTTGTCTTTTTCCATATCAGCCCACTTGACAGTTTGCCTTCCAACCTTGGACCCCGCAGCCTTCAAGGAAGATTTTAGTGCAGTCTCCTTCTTTTCCATCTTAACTCTATCTTTCAGCTCCTTTTGTGCAATTTCCAGGGATTCTAGCTCATTTTCCAAGTGAACCTCATTATTCAAATTATTGTCTAACTCAACGAAGGATGTCTTTGAAGGCTGATCAATGATCATAGGACTTGTAAAATCGAACTGTTCTGAATGATTTTTAGTTGACACAGAGGATGTTTGAGCCTCATCTCCCATGACTATGACACTCTTAAAATCCATTTGATTATTCTTGCTTTTGTTTACCTTTCTTGTGGGTTTAGCCTTCAAAGATTTTGATGATGTTTTAGTTGCTTTTGTCTTCTTTTCTAACAGATCCATGTCTTCCAACTTCTTTGCTATTGCCTCTGAAACATCTTGTGTACAAACTGAAGAAGAAGAAAACCCATCAAGCTTATCTTCAACAATCATGGTACTTGTAAAATCCAGTTCGCCCTGTCTAACAGCCTCCACTCTTTTTGACGGTTTCTGTGTGGCTGCAACCTTCAACCCTGCAATAAAGAATGCAAGCTCACTCCTGTGTTCACAGAGCAAACCCGCAATGAAAAAGGCTCATATGAACCATAGCAAATAAATATCACTTTAATTCATTTTACTCGGTTGAGGACCAGATTCTCGCATCAAGATGAGTAGTTTTTTCCTCTCTCCACAAGACTAGATTTTTCCCTTGTATCTCTAATGCAATCATTAGTCTCTTTAACAAAGATCCTTCCTTTTCGAAACCATCAATACCTAAACCTTTGATTTTATGCAAGGACCGAACCAAAGGAAGAAATAACCATTGATGAATAAATAACCATTGACGAATGAGTTGTGCACCTTTGTTGCGATCCTGCTGGGGAACATAGCCCTCGATGGCATCGCAAGGACCCATCCACTCGTCCAACGATACCTCCCCCGCACCGGCATCCGCCTTCTCCCGAATCGTCAACTTGGAGAGCCCCAAATCCCCATCTTTCTCCAGAACTTCCTCCAATGACGCCCCCTGGTGAAACAATTCCAAAATCTGCTCCACCTTGGACGCGCTCAAATCAGAGTTCCTCTCGCTGCTGAGGCTCCCCGCGAAGGCCCGGCTCGCGATGACGCAGGCGGGGGAGCAGTACTTGTAGGTCTCCTCAAGGTCGTAGACCTTGTGCTCGCGGAGGGAGACCCGGTACCGGCCCTTCCGGGGGCGGTCGTGGGGGAGGGGATTCGGGCAGAGGGGGTAGCCGCAGTGATCGGCGATTGAGCGCTCAACGACGACGTCTTCATAGTCGGGCCGCGAGAGGAGGGCACCGGCAGCGAAGAGCTGGCGTTCGGAGGAGGTGGCGCCGTCGAGAAGGGCGATCTGGATACGGTGGATGGCGTTGGCGACGGTAACGGAGGGTGGGGGCTCCGCCATGGCCGGCGATCGGCGCAGGAGAAGCGGAGAGAGGTAGCGAGTTCGACGGACTTTAGGGTTCGGCTTCGAAGCGAGCATCAATATTACTCCAGAGCATTCGCGCTTCGCCGCCTTAACATTCACGTGCAGAGCACGTGCAATTGACTAGTGATATCGACTTTTTATAGGGCGCTATTTGTAAGAATGCCTGAAGAAATTAAAATTGGTAGCGGGAATAATAAAAGGTTGGAAGCGGATTTACGATTAACACCTTGACCATTGTAAATATCATAGGACAAAGTTCCGGATGTCTATAATTTCGTTATGCTTCAGAGATTTGTACTAATCCCGGCATCGTGATTGCCGGGACTAGCTCAAATTTAACAGCACAACTGTTACAAGTTGCCTCCTGGAGGATGCAAATATTATAGATAATTGCCTGTCCCGGTTTCCCTCCCTCTTATCATCATCATCATCAAAGACATTTTTCTAATTTGGTTTTTTGCAATAGAAAAGATTATCCTAATATTGATGCACCGAAGTTAAGATTGTCCTGATATGGATCCACGGAACGAATTAGATCATAATTTAAAAGCAAGCATTAAATGTAATGAAACTCAAAAGAACATTCTATGTGATTAATAAGGACTTCAAAGCATTTCCAACAAAGAGGATCAAACATATCAATGTTTCAATGAGTTTCTTGGTTGAAGAAAATAAACAAATAAAATTAAAACCATACAATATTTTATTTTAGATAAATTTTGTCGACCAATGTTGCCTCTTATCTAATTCCTAGATTAAGAATCATAACTATAATCATTACATCTATATTAAATAATCTTGATTGTTGGGATGGTAGTAGTACCTACCAAATGCTCGTGTCAAAAATTATATCATATGCTTGGGCCAGTCTCTTTTATTAATACAAAAACTTTGCATTCCATTAGGCCACAAAGTTTCGGTGGGGTATATTATTGCTCTGGGTCATCAAGCCATGTATCTTATTTTCTTTCTTCTTTCTCCTTCTCTTCACCATGGGTCACCATTCCAACTGGATATATCCTACCTTATCGATGTCAAATTTAGTATATCAGTATACCCAACCAATCTTGCATAAGAATATTGTACCAATATGGTAATAATAGAAGGTTTAGTATTGAAACTGCAAATCATACTTTTTCATCTTTGATAATAACCATAAGACAAACAAAGGATTGTTATGAATTATTAAAAAAGATCCAAAACCATCAATACAACTAGTCTACCGCTCCTTTTTTTTTTTTTTTGTCCTTTTTTTGCTTGATTTCGGCATATTCTATTGATTTTATTTTTAGGGAGTTTCAAAACTCCTCGTGCGGAATGTCGAACGCGTGTAAACGTTCCGCATTGAATACACATGAACTTTCTGTCATTTGGCCGTTCGTGAGATGTACATGCCGTGCGGTTGTTTTGCGGCCATCTCGCAGGAGCTCTATGTGCGGGCATATGTTCCGAAGTGGTCGCACGTGCAGCTACCGCAGATGTTTGGATCTATTTAAGGCCCCTTTCTTGGATCTATTTAAGGCCCCCTTTCCTCAGTTCTCAGTAGAAAAAAAAAAATACCGAGAGTCTTTCTTCTTTCCAAAAAAAAAAATTTCCTCTTCGCTCTCTTCTTTGTTTGTTTTTTATATTATTTGGGCTGAGGATGAATCTGATCGGTATCCATTCGAGATCGTGCCACCGATGGATGTTGGAGCACTTAGCTTCTGGATTGTATCTTGGAGGAGAGTGTGTGGCTCAAGTCTTCGCACGAGAACGGACCGAAATCTTCTTTAGGACAGTGGTTTAACTGCCTCCCAAACCAGATCCTGTATTTTATTTTATTATTTGTCACTTCACATATACTGTATCACAACATCATAAAAAAATATAAATATTTTAATATATATATATATATATTTTTATTGGCATCTAAATTACTATCAAGTTTTTGTTCTGTGGTTACATTATATATATATATATATATATATATATATATATATATATATATATATATATATATATATATATATATATATATATAATTTTATATATTTTTAATTAACAGTCTAAACGAGATTTTGAAGTTTTTTTGTAGTGCATGCATATTTAATTGTTTGTACATATTTAGAACTTATGTTCCTTGCATATTTATATATTGTTTTATTTTTTTTTTGATCAGCATTATTTTTTATAGTTTTGTGTTATACAAATTAATTAAAGATCCTTCAAAACTTGTATTGCTACATGCTCAATCTTAATAAAACTTATTAAGTCCACTAGTTTAAAAAAAAAATTAACAAATTTTCTTTAAATGCCATTTTACCTCTCTGAACCATATTTGAACCAAATGGCTACTCTTAGAGATGAAACCTTTAGTCTTAAACTTGACAAATTTGATGGAACCAACTTTAGGAGGTAGCAAAGCTAAATAAAATTTTGGCTAACCACTTTGGGGCTCTGATGATTATTAACCAATCTTCTGCCTCCTCTAGCTCACCTCTCCTGCCATCCCTAAAGAAGACTATCTTTGTAAGGGTATAATTTTAAGTGCCCTTTCTGATTCACTCTATGATGTTTATCTATCTGTAAAGAGTGCAAAAGAATTATGGGATAACTTAGAGTCTGAGTATGGCCTGGATGATGCTGATATTGAGCGGTTCAACATCGCATCATTTCTTAGATATGTTATGGTAAATGATAAACCTATAAATGACCAACTCCACCAATTTCAAAAATATCTTAGGAAGCTTCAAACCAATGGAACCTCTCTCCAAAGAATTTAAGGTCTCCAGACTTCTTGATAAATTACCTCCTTCTTGGCATAACTTTGCTAAAGATCAGCTCATAAGCAAGGAGAACTAATCCTAACTCAACTTCTCAATTCAATTAAGATAGAAGACCAACATAGGTCCAAAACCCAGCAAATCAGAGTCCCAGATGCTCAAGCTAATCTAACCCTTACCAAATCGAAATCAAAACCTAATTTTCAACCAAACCAACAACACCAAATAAACCATCCTAACCGACCCTACTCAAATAAGTTCAAACCTAAGGATAAAAACTTCAAGGTCAATAACACTAGATCCATCAAGTCTACCCAAGGTCCAAGTAATAAGTTTTGTTTTGTATGTGGAAGCACCAATCATCTTATAAAAGATTGTTATCACCAAAAGAAGGAGCCCTTTCGCAAGCCTTCTAGTTTATCGGGACCTCAAGCTCATATAGTTGAAGGTCTAGAAGATACCACTTTAGGGTCAGTATGCTTTAACCCCGAAGTTAATATTACTTTTTCTACCCTTGATTGGTGGTTGGATTCAGGAGCTAATGTTCACATTTATTTTGACTGCTCTTGGTTCACTACCATTCAGGACTCAAATGGAGGAGGTGTAATCCTTGAGAACAACACAGCCGTCAAGATCAAGGGACAATAATGAATTAATTTGAAGATGACTTCTTAAAAAATTTTATCCTGACGGATGTATTGTATATCCTAGATCGTAGGAAGAACCTGGTCAGTGGATCTCAGCTGGTCCAGAAAGGATATAAAATTATTCTTGATTGTAATAAAGTTGTAATAACTAAGAATAATACTTTCATAGGAAGAGGATATATAAGTGAAGACTTATTCAAATTAAATATAATAAATTATTTTATTAATAAAGCTGAGAATCAAGTTTATTTTGTGAATAAATCTAATCAAAATTTATGGCATTATAGATTAGGTCATGTACACTTAAGAAAAATCAAACATATGATGGATTTAAAGCTAATTTCCAAATCAATCTTAGATATATTTAAGTGTGAAATATGTGCTGAATCTAAACAACCAAGAAAATTATTTAAATCAGTTGAAAAAAATTTTCAATCTTGGAATTGATACATAGTTATATATGTAACTCTTTCAAAACTGTAATTCGTGGTGGCAACAGGTACATAGTAATCTTTATAGATAATTTTTTGAGATACTGCTACTATTACCTAATGAAATCTTAAGATGAAATCTTTAAAAAATTCAAAATTTATAAAAGTGAGGGAGAAAATCAATAAAAAAAAAAATTAAGATTCTTAGGACTGATAGAGGAGGGAAGTATAATTCCAATAATTTTTTTCTATTCTGTCAAGAACATAAAATAATTCATGAAATAACTGCTTCTTACTCTCCACAGTCCAATGGTGTGGCTGAGCATAAAAATCATACCCTTTTAGATATGGTGAACGCTATATTGATTAGCTCAGACCTACCTGAGAACTTGTGGGGGAAAATTCTTCTATTTTCTTGCTTCATTCTAAATAGAATCTCTGTTAAAGATAGTGGTAAGACCTCTTATGAATTTTGAAAAGACAGAGCTCCTAATTTAAATTTTCTCAAAGTATGGGGGTGTCTAGCTAAGGTGAATATTTATGAATCCAAAAAGAGAAAGTTAGGATCTAAAACTGTAGATGCTGTCTTTATTGGTTATGTCCAAAATAGTAATGCCTATAAGTTCTTAGTGATTAAATCAGATACTAGTGATATAAGTTTTAATTCAATCCTAGAAGCTAGAGATGCTTCTTTCTTTGGAGACATATTTCCTTTTAAGACAAAAATTTTTAGATCCCTAAAATGTGAACCATTTTTTTCTAGATCTATGGAACTAAAACTTGAAACTAAAACTGAATTAAGAAGAAGTAAGAGGATCAGAATTGAAAAATTTTTGAAAAAGAATACTTTACATACCTTGTAGAGGGTGATCCTTGCACGTATGATGAAGCTATGTCATCATCAGATTTATCATATTGGAAGGAAGCTATAAATAGTGAAATTCAATCAATCCTAAAGAATAAAACTTGAATTTTATCAGATTTATCTCCTGAAAATAAAGCAATAGAAACTAAATAAATTTTTAAAAAATAATTAAGATCACATGAAACAGTAGAAAGATATAAAGCTAGATTAGTAGCTAAGGGATACAGCTAAAAAAAAGACATAGATTATATTGATACCTATGCTCCTGTAGCTAGGACAACCATCTTAAGAACCTTAGTAGCATTAGCATCAATTCATAAATTAATGATTCATCAAATGGATGTAAAAACTGCATTCTTAAATGAAGAATTAGAAGAAGAAATTTATATAAATCGATCTCAAAGTTTTATAGTCAAAAGACAAGAACATAAGATATGTAAATTAATTAAATCACTTTATGAATTAAAACAAGCTCCTAGACAATGGCATATTAAATTTGATGAAATTATTCTAGATAATTACTTTAGGATTAACGAACATAATAAATGTGTGTATTATAAAAGAATAACTCAGATTTTATCATTTTATGCTTGTATGTAGATGATATTCTATCATTTAGAACATCATTAAAAATAATATAAAAAACTAAAAATTATTTGTCAAATAATTTTGATATGAAAGATTTAGGAGAAGCTGATATAATCTTAGGAATGAAACTTAAAAGAACAAATAACAAATAGTCATAAACCTAACACATTCAATAGAAAAAATACTTAAAAAATTTGAATATTTTGATCTAAATATTGTCTCTACCCCATATGATCATATTTCACATTTAACTAAGAATTTAGGAAAACCTGTAAGACAGTTAGAGTATTCCCAAAGGATAAGATCACTATTATATGTAGCAAATAGAATCCGTCCTGATATAGCTTATACATTAGGCAGGCTAAGTCGGTATTCTAGCAATCCTAGTGAAGAATATTGGAAAGCTCTTGAAAAATCTTTAGATACCTGAAGGAAACTCTAGATTACTCTTTCTTATTCTCTGATTATCTAAAAGTACTAGAAGGATATAGTGATGCTAACTGAGTGATAGATAATTTAGATGTTAAGTCCACCACAGGTTATCTCTTTATATTTAGAGGAGGTGCAGTATCTTGGGGTTCATGTAAACAAATAATAATAACAAAAAGCACGTTAGAGTCTGAATTAACTGCTCTCGATACCACTTGCACTGAAGCACAGTGGCTAAAAGATTTAATTAATGATATTGAAATTCTTCCATTCAAAATATTTATAGTACCAATAAATTATGATTGTAGAGATCTAAAAGATCTGTTAAATCAGCAGACATCTAATAAAAAGATAAACAATCATATATTGATCAGATACAAAACTGTGAAAAATAAAATGAAAATATGATATCATTTCAATTTATAAGATCAAAAAATAATATGTTTGATCTTTTAACTAAAGATCTTTCAAAGGCTTTGGTATTTGAGACATCAAGGGGATGGGGCTTAAGCCCGTATATTAGTCACCAAAGTGGACCCCTACCTTTGCTATTGGAGATTCCAGGATTAAGGTTCAAAGAGAAATGACCTCTGAGGTGATGTTTGAGAGCACCATTTCTTGAAGTTTGTTTCCAACCCATCCCTATGGTGTGGTGCTCTATATGTAATGATGAGGCTGAACATAGCTCTTAATAGATCCAAAGCTAAAAATTCAGTGAGGTACAATTTTGTTACACATACCTCCGAAGGATCTACCTTAGTGAGAATAGTCGTGAGGCCGTGACTATGGGATTAGGGCGAATCCCTAGTAACTCTCATGAAAAGCAAGGCAAGCGCATGGCCTAAATAGCGCTACCCTGCATTATAATCAGTTTGTCTTCATACTATATTTTTTTTTAATACTAAATATAAGTTCAAACCTAGAAAGTACTTGTATTAAGCATAGTAAAAACCCAATGAAAGTTTTAACATGTTTGTTGAATTTAAATATTTTCATGAGTTTTGAAACTTGTGGGGGATTGTTGAGTTTTTCTGAGAGAGTTTCAAAACTCCTCACGCAGAATGTAGAATGCATGTGAACGTTCCACGTTGAGTATGCGTGAACGTTCTGCCGTTTGGTCATTTCTCAAGCTGTACACATCGCGTGGTTGTTTCACAGCCATCTCGCAGGACCTCTGTGTGTGGGCGTTTGTTCTGGAGATAGTTCTTGCACGCGCAGCTACTGCGACTATTTGGGCCTATTTAAGGCCCCCTTTTCCTTAGTTCTCAGTAGAGAAAAAAAATACCGAGAATCTTTCTTCTTTCCCAAAAAAAAATTTTCTCTTCACTCTCTCTCTCTTATTTGTTTTTTATATTATTTGGGTTGAGGACGAATCTGATCGGCATCCGTTCGAGATCGTGCCACCGATGGACATTGGAGTACTTGGCTTTCAGTTTGTACCTTGGAGGAGGGTGTGCGGCTCAAATCTTCATATGAGAAGGAGCCGAAATCTCCTTTAGGACAGTAGTTTAACCACCTCTCAAGTCAAATCCTGTATTTTATTTTATTGTTTGTTACTTCACATGTATTGTATCACACATATCACGAAAAAAAATATAAATATTTTAATATATATATATATATATTATTTCATATATTTTTAATTAACATATTCTACAAACTAATCGAACTTAAACGGGCATACTAACCTTCCTATAGGTATAGGAGTAAAAAATTTTCCCAGCAAGAATCAAAAAACTGGCCACTCATTAAAATTCTAAAACCAATAATTATAAATAATTATAATAAATTATATAAAAATTACCATTGATGCCACTTTCATGAAATGATGTTTTGGGCAATTTCATCAGTCATACAAATTTTCATACAATTTTGCATCTATACCTATCTCATCGAGCAGTGTAAAGTTTTAGGCGCTGTCAGGTATCTGATGCCACCCTATGGGCTCATGAATATAATCATTATTTCCAAGTGGCAAGGCAAGAATATAATCAATATTTCTAAATGGTAAACTGAAGCTACTCCGAAAGATACAAACAAAAACAAATAGCACGCTACCATTTTTCATTCACCGGCATCTACCATTTCAAAGCAAAGCAGAGTTCGTCTATTTCAATCCAATTAAGGTGCGCTTTGCTGCTTTTTCCAGTAGTTTTGCTACACCTATGTATTCAGCTAGGTTGGGCATTGATAATAGCCGAAATTCCTCGTTTCTAAAAGGTTATGATAAATTTGATATTTGCGTTCATTTTCATGAGACTGCAGTAAATCTAACTAACACCTTGAGAGATCTAAGTTCATGAACCTCATTTACAATTTGGGGAATGCCATTGTCAAATTGCCTTCTTTATATTCTACCATCTTGGAAATGTCTTTATTGTTTGCATTTTATATCCTCTCATGCTATCTTCCAGATTTGGAATCCAAATCCCCAACCGGATCCAGTACAATGAATTATCCAATGGTTGCCAAGCTCTATAAAAGGCTCCCCTCTGTTGTGTCTCCTTGGAAGCCGCATCCATTGTCCAACTCCAGCAGAAATAGCCTTCTATATATCCTTTGACCCATAGAAGAAGCCAATTTTCTCTGCCATGGTGAATTCAAGAAAAGGTGAACATAGTGTTGGGATTAGATGGCAAGGGGGCTCAGCCATGGATACAGAAAATAAACTGGGAAGCCACGACCAATATCGACTGCAGGATATTGGCGAGGCTCAATTAGAAAGACCCCTCCTCATTCTCCAACGCCGAAGGGGTCTCGCTGCTCTCTCCCGTCAGAAGCTAAGTGAGGTCAGATCAAGGATGTCGAAACGCCCAAAGAGACAAGGGCTGTTTGATAGGGCCTTGACAAAGGTGTTTGTCAAACTGCAGAGACATACGAGGTAATAGATCTCTAGATTCTTTTTCTTTAAAAGTTCTTTTTTTTTTTTTTATGAATGATATAGACTTCAGAGCATATTAATTACCTTGCAAGAAAATTAAGGTTGGCTCCGAAGATAATATTATTGCTCAAAAATATTATTATGCATAATCTAATATAACATCAACATCATGCATAATATCGTTGAGCGATAACATTATGCTTCATATATAACGTTATTGCTCGAGATGCAATGCCAGTTTCTTTCCACGTTCTATCATGCATGGCGCTGATCATCAGCATGCAGGCCTTGGGGATCCGGATGGCGTAGTGCTGCTTGATGACGGGAAAGAGCACTCCAATGTACCAGGCGAATTTGGGAGCAATAGTCTGCAGTTCAAAGGTGGCGCATGCAATCTCCCCTTCTTTCTTAGTTGGATGGCTGTTCCTAATGCATGATGGGGTGGTACTCGACAAATCCTTCAGGCATCGACTCTGGATACATATAACAAGGTGACAGATTACCATTATCATTGCTTCTCCACTGGGCTGATGGAAGGCACCTGAATCAGGCGACGAGCTTCCTGGTGAGTCTCTTGGTGGGTCATGCATCAACAGACATAGGACCAACTTTCACCTTCGATCTATATATGGTGGTTGTATGCCTCCTTAAACATCAAATTTAGACCCCCATCTTTGGTAGGGGGTTTTCTGGATGAAGGCTACATCGATCAATCAATTGTGATAGTCCAATTGATGTAAATCTCAAGTCAAATAGAAGTTATAATAAGGAGGTCTTTTCTTACACCTAGTTTTTCCTTTTGTATCTATGTATAATGCTATTGCTCAAAAATAATCATACATGCATATTGTTTATATAATGCCTTTGGAATCAATCATGCGGTTTCTTTTATTTTAATTTACGGTCTTCCTCATATCAAATGTTGGAGAGAAATTTGTGTTTAGAGTAGTTAAGATGATTCCCTGTGTTCTTTAATTCGTATTTAGAAAAATCATATCTGCCACTGGAGATTTGGTCCAATATACGAGTCTCCCGCCATTGTGAGCTCCAATGAGATACACTATCTTACTTCTTCCATTAGCAATTTAAAAAGCATGGTCATTAAGGTCAGTTGACATTACCGTGGCCGTGCTCTTCTTGTTACTGGAAGAGTCTGTGCCATCACCGAGCAGGATTGATCAATCTAGGATGATTCTTAGGTTGATTGATCTGCAGCTTGCCTTTAATTATGTGGTTTGATTGTGTGAAGGTTTAGATAGGAATTAATGTAAACGGCTAATCTATTTTTGTCATTTATTTTGAAAAGTTAAAATACATGATTGAATAAAGCCTTGATTTTTCCGTCATATTAAATATCCTTCTTTGAGTTCTAGTTTTCTAAAACTCCAGCTGCAGGAAATATCTTAGTGTCACCTAAATGCTGCAACAATCAAGTGCACATATTGGAAATCACATCGATTTATATTAAGATTCATCGTGGACAACCTTTGTATAAATTCAGTACAACTATTCCATGTAACAGTTGATATAATAGGCCAAGAAAAAAGCTATGATACCAACTAAAGACTTTAGTAGGTTGGTTATCGGGATATAACATCTAATATGGGACCGCCAAACAGTAAGTTAAGTTAGAAGTTAGAACTGTGCATACTTGTTTCTTGTTCTTTTGCGATGAGCTAGGAAGTGCGTGGTGATCGGTCTTCCATTTGTCAAGTTTGGATTAGAGTTCCCTAAGAACCTCATATTATTAACCATATATAAAATTTTTCATTAATTGTCACATTAAGCTCTCGATCGTTTTGGTGAATGGCAATTCCCTAGAATTAGATGAACCATATTTTCTAGGCTAAGATCTATGTATGCTCATTGGAGTCCAAGCTAACATTTGTTTATGTGTAGCCGTACCATATATCAAATGTTGTGAGGTTTCTACTTTAGTGATAAACGTGATGCACATCACCCGACAGTCATGACTACCAGTCTCCCAGTAGACCATCAGTTCAATCTCATTTCAGAGACATCTACTTCCTTGCCTAAGAGAGCAAGTCTTCATTGTTCTCCACTGGCACCTAATGCTGCAATGGCCCTTGAGGTCCAGTGGTATGATTGCCTTTGCTTTGCCATTGTCGCCGGTGCCGTCATCGGCTCGATATGGGTGATCATAAGCAGAGAAGGAGGCGAGCATCGGGATGACCGGACCAGGTATGAGAGCTTCTTGTTGGTTGGTGCACCAGACGGTGAAGGTGGCGTCGGAACTGTGCCGGGAATTGGGCATGTGGGCAAGTCCCAGCTGTGGATGAGCTGCTGGCGTGGGCTTCACCCAGCATGGCTGCTTGGTCTCAGGCTGGTGGCCATGGTCACCATGATTGGAGCCTTATCCTGGGACATGCTGACCTACGATTCAAGCATCCTGTTGTACTACACCGAGTATGGCATTCTTAAACCATTCTATGTGGTGGTGGTAGAAATCATCATTTATACGACAATGGTTTCATATTTATCAGTTATGATTAGGTACACTAAAGATGAGGTAGGTGATGATCATGCATTAGTTGTTGGGGGCAACATCAACACATACAAATGTCGTAGCTATAAATTGTACGCCATTCGAAGTAGAGTTTGTCCTAGGCTTCTAGATAAGATGTAGGCGCAATTTGGAATTAAATTACTGGAACGAATGATCATCAGATTTTTTTTTTTTTTCTTTTGAAAAAAATATTGGGCTACTGGAATTTCATAGTAGTATATCTGCTGATAATGGGAGTAAACATGATAGCGGTTGCGGTATTTTAATCACATATAACCATTCTTATCTCTAATTAATAATTGTTGTTGCAAAGCTTTGGAGAGATGCTAATATGACTGGACTGGATGCCATCTGAGATTCGTAATGCCAAAAGAGTACCTATAGAAGAAGTTCACACTTGCTAGGAGTGTTACTTTTCAATACTTAGTTTAGCTGAAACTTTGGAAACAATAAAAAGAAAAGAAAGCGAGAGCTTAGAGAGTGAAGAGAGTTCTCTTTTCTCTTTTCCTAAGACTTGCTCTTTTCAAGTGTTTGCATTTGCTTGCTTATTTTCTTGCTTGCTTGTCTGATGATTCTTTTTGTTCCTTTTTTTATATCGATGTTAAATCCATAGATCATTAGTCGGAATCTATAGATTTGTCAGATCTAGTTTTGTAAATCGTTAGATCATGTTTTAATTTTTATTAAAGAAAAAATCTCTCTAACTCCTTTGAATTAAGATTATTAGTCATAAATATCAAACATAGGCTTCATTCATGCAGCTGGCCAAATTGATGATCTTGAATCTATATCTAGTATGACCTCAGCATATCATTTTAGGTGCACCTCAATGGAAAGTTAAGATCCCAGCCGGTGGATCTCTTCCGTAGCAGCAACCAATTTAAGTAATGTAACAAAACCTGAATTAGGTGCACCACTGTAGTAACGATATGATCCACATCCGCCCCTAAGTTACACTACCTGAGACATCACGCCACGTGTAAACATCACGTCAGCCGGTATATGGGGTAGTTTAGCAGCAGTCGTGTTACTTACCGGTACTGAAAGTCTTTTCCTTACCAAGCAAGGATGAGCAGACTTTTAAGCCACCCTCCGCCTCCAGAACATTTCAATCGCCCCATTAATTCTCCATCCCCCCAACAAACTCCCCCCGGCTTCTCTCTCCGTCTCTCATAATAGTTAGGGTTTCCGATCGTCATACTGAGGGCGGAAACCCTAGGTTTACCGCTGTTCGTGGCGGAGATGGCGACCGGAGAGGAGGGGCTGGACTACTGGATGCGGTGGCAGGTGCTCCCCTGCGCTTTGATCATCGTCGCGCCGGCGGCCGCGGCGGTGGTCGTGATCGCGAGATCCCGTGGGGAGGCCCTGAGAGACGTGGATCTTTGGGTCCCGTGCTGGAGAAAGGTGCACCCACTCTGGCTTCTGGGGTACCGGGGACTCGTATTCTTGGCCATGTCCTGGTTGCTCTACCGTATGATTGTTCTTTATGGGCGTGGCATCACCGTTTTCTACTTTTATACTCAGTGAGACTTCTCTACCTGTCTTATTTCTTTTGATAATTTCACACTTGTATGTCCGCTTTATAAGCACCTCATTCCGTGCGCTGGAGCCGGTATGCCCTCGAGGATTTTGTAGTTTTTTTTCTGGAAATTTTGGATCATCGTGAATAACAATGTTGTTTCTATAATTTTATAAAAATCATTCTCTCTAGCAAAAAGAAAAATAAAATAAATTTCTTCTTTCTCGATTACAAGAATGGAATTGTCCTGTCTTTTCGAGAAATTTCTAGATGTTGGAAATTTTGAATCACAGTAATTAGAAAATTGGGGACTTTCGCAAAATTGGTTGGTGCGAGCTGTTTGACTGAGCGAGTCTTTCACGCATACAATGTAAAAGACGGGAAGTGAGAGATCGTAGAGGTTGTCTTTTAATTTCCTCTGGTTTGCAGTCCTAATTTGGTAGAACTTTGAACCCTTAAACAGATAGATTTATTTGAATGCTTGGCACTTTAAGGGAAGTGGAACTAGATGGTTGGTAAGGAGACAAGGGTGCGGGTGGGTTTTAAAAATGGTGGAAAG
>NC_025997.2:14242156-14272186 GCF_000442705.2 Elaeis guineensis
CCGCCGCCGCCACCGCGCGCGCGGCGGTGGAGATGTCAACTATTCCTCGATCCCTTTGGTGATGCACCGGTACTGCACGTCCAGCACCGGCATGCTTCTGATGCATAATCTCCGCTCCCGCCACCATCTCCTCTCCAATTCACCTTCAAAAAACGATACCATCGAACCCTCACGAAGCGAAACGATTGAAAATCTCTTCAAAATCACTCCTTGACGCGATCCAAATTCGTCGAACAGGCGCAAAAACGAAATTAGGGGTTTTTTCTAGGGTTTGTGGGTTTTTTTTTTTTTTTCTTTTTTTGGCAGTCGGATCCTATCGCTAATGGTCTTGCGAAGTGGCGAATTAAAAGAAGGGTCATCCATGAGATGGGAAATTTATAGGGGTGGCTCTCGGTACACTTCACCCGTGACCGCACGTGTGGGTCCCAGGGCTCGCGTGGCAGGACGCGGCCGCTCTCGCTTACACGCGATGTGGCGCCCTGAAGGACACGTGACGGTGTCTTGGACGTAATGACTAAGATGCCCTTACACGTGAAAGCGTCCCGGAAAGATCCTGTCATCCAGGTCAATTCTTGGTTAAATCCAAGCCGTATGATGCACGACTTTACGGCTGGATATGCCGATGATCAGTCAGCGTTCCCGACGACTACTTTTGCGCGGGCCATGAGGCGGTTGGGATCTGATGGGGATTAAGAGCTTGGGAGGGGTAAAATGGGAATATAAGGTTTGCCCGTTAGACAGGATCTAGATCGGGGAATCCGCGTTCCACTGGCATGGCGTCGTCGGGACGCATCTTTCTTGTGGCGGTGCTGACACAGAAAGTATCTCTTTTTCTTGACGGAAATGCCATTATAATTTAAATAATTTATAATCATTTTATTGATAATATTTTATTATAATATAGCTTCAGAGTTTCTTTTTCCCGGAGCTTCCCGTTATCATAAATATTAATAATATCAATATTAAAATATTTAATTATTATTAAAATTTATTATTTAATATACAACAAAATTTAACTATTAAATTTATTTATCTATTTATTTATTATATTATCAAATTTATTTATATTTTAGATACTAAATATTTTAGAAGAACATCTATATTGATTTTTCTCTAATTTTTTCTAAAATAAACTTTTCGTAAAAAAAAATATACTGCCATATATGTATGATGAAACATTTAGATAGAAGTGAGATGCATTTTATATAGACTTCATAATTTATTAACCAACTTTATACTTGTTACTGACCAAATTTCAGCAATAAATTATGAAACAACTTTGTCTTGCATTCCGTTCACAAAGATTTAGAATTATAATTGGTTTCAAATAAAACTTAAACTAGAAAAAGTTTGTGGTCGAGCCCATGGTTTTAAACGATTGGCCTTCAAACTAATCATAGAATCAGCTAAAAGCGGCCGGAGTGCACGTGATAGTTGGTACATCGGATTGAATGCCTGCCGGAACCTAGAGGCTAGGTGGATCCGGAAGCCAAAACTGTTGGTTCCCAAAGTTTTAGAAGAGTGGTTTCGGTGTCAAGAAATATAGCATATTTATTTACCTTCGAACCAATGGAGCAAAAAAAAATGTTATAGTTTAAGGACAGGTTACAGTCCTACAGCACTAGTGTTAGGATGGAAGGTGCCCTACGGCTATTCCATCGCGTAAAACTTGCCACCTTTCAAGTTCCATGTGTCATTTTGATCCTTGGAGGGTAGGTGACCCATTTCTTGTGTGGCATGCTAATCAATTGCTTTCGAGGGATCTAACTGATGGTTTTTGACAAGCTCTTTTATAATATAAGCAGATAGATCACATGTTTTGTGTTGGTGATGGCATTTAGACAAGGTGACTCGGTCAAATTAGGTCTAGAAAAAAAATGGGTGTCTAATTAATTCCGCCTTTGATTCGTTATGGTGGTCTTGTTATTTATTTGGGTACAGATGAGCTGCCCCAAATTAATATTAAAGAAAGTTTGCACGGGCAGTTTATAAAATGATCTCACTTTACATGTTAGGAGCTTGATGCAGATGTAGTTGCGCGAAGGAAATCAAAGACAAGATTTCATTGAAAGCTAGAGTTTGATGCAGTTTTGAATTGCAAAAGAAATAATTTAACACCTTGTTATGTGCTTGTCAATTGGCCATGCTATTGCCTTAAGATACTTTGTTTTAAGCACCTTGATTAATGCCCTGCTTAAAACATGGGTGAGATGTAACTCCAATAAATAAAAGTGGAGGTACTTGATTCACTTCAACAAGCTTCATTTGGAGTTTAATGTACAATAAAATAACGAAATAATGCACAATATTTTCATTAGATTCTATAGTTGAATGAGTTACATAGTTTTTTTTACCGGACCAAGCGTTATGCACATAAATAATTTCAAGTGCGACCACCAAAATTGGTGATCTTATTTTCCAACTAATCTAAATAGACGATCAATTTGATTAGGACATAGCTTGCACTTATTTTTTCAGACACCCGATTTGTTGAAAGACCATTCTCACATAAATCAAAGATTTACGACTGCATAGCAAGAGCTTGCATCTCAAGTTGGTTCAAATTATGAGGACTACCCTGATCCTTTTTTAGGGGGCCTCCACAAATTGAGAGTGTGTATATAAGTGGATTAGGCCTCTGCGCGTTTGTATGCGCCTAAAACGCCTCCACCATAAATTAGTGCGACAAGTCTAATTTGCATTCGCGTCATTCCAAAGTTCTCCATGACGCAAGCCATTAGCGTCGGTGCCCATCGAATCCACATAAAAACTAACTTGTGGTCCTAAAGACTTGATGCTGTTGGTTTTGATATAAAAACAAAGTTCACTTTATTAGCTTTATAGCAATTTACATGACACGGACTTGTTCGAGATGGAACAAAGCATGATATAAAACTGACGATCACCACTCCAAGATTATCAAGAAGCCTCTTCATCCACATCCCAGAAGGAAGCCAGAGGAAAAATGTGAGACAAACTCTTTCTCCCTAACCATTGGTCCAAGTGTCCATTTTCCGGGAAAAAGATGGTGCTTCCACCAATAAGAGAGCAACAAGTCTTCTTCCAAATGGATAGCCTTTTAGGCTTAAATTGAAAGGAAGGATGGTTCAGAAGCAGCTCTTTTGCTTTGGAGGGCATTCTTGTGGTGGTTGGCTTTCTCCTTTGCCTTCTATTGCGACCCTCTCAGTGCCCCATAATTGCCACTAACCGGAAAGTAGGCATTGCCACGCCTTCCACATTGGGAACCTTTTGCTTTATTTAAGGCCACGACCAAGCAAGAAGTAGGTGGAGATATTGGGGAAGGACTGGACGTAACCAAGGCTCAACCCCTCTCTGACCTCAAACTTTTCAATATATAAATAAATGCTAGTTTTTAATCAGAGTAGGTGGAGTTGGATGGATGAGGAGGTGGAGTTGCAGGTGTAAAAATGAATTGGAAAGTTTTATATCAATTTTTTTTTTTTTTAACAAAAAAGAGGAATTAGAAAGTTATCCTTGGTGCATTGTGAGAAACGGATGATCTGGCAGCAGCTCGTCGACAAACCAATCCATACAGCTTGTGTACATGCAATGAAGTATATTACTAAATTATCCTTTCTATACTACTGTTACAACTTATCTTGGTTCAAACATCTAATCAATCAAAACTTTTACACCTTTAAGTCCACTTAGTCCGAATGCACAAACTTTCTACAGTAAGGTTTGCAAAGAGTTTGGACTCGGCCAGAACAATTTCAATTGGCAATCCAATTTAGTGCAAGTTGCCACAACTTCAACCAAAACCCATGAAGTTGTTATTAATTTGACACTTTTTCCATGGGGACCAGCAGCCAATATTGAACAACCTCTCTACCTCTTCATTGAAAATGTGGTACAAAGACCAGGTTACATAATTTGGCATTGTTTGTTTGTTTATAATATCATTTACATGTAACATATTCAAAATGTTGTTGTAACTTGTATTGTTCTTAGATCCATCAAACCATACTTTAACTGCTCATAATGTTCATGGCAAATGTTCTGACAACCTCATCATTCGGCTGGCCTTGCAAGTGTTGGCCCATTTATACTGTGACGACCTGGGCCAGATGGTGCCCAAATCCCACTCCCAGCGGGGCCCGCTCCTTAGGCGGGGCCCTTGTTCTCTCCCGATGGTTCCGGAACCACACCGCCCCCTCCCCCTCCCCCTCCCTCTCTCTCACACGCTCTCCCTGGCCCTCTCTCTTTCTCCATGTGATAACCCGGCCCACTAAGCCCAGTAAAAAAAAAAAAAAAAAATAGAAACAGGGAGGAAGACTCCCGATCGGAGTCTTCCTCTTCCCCGATTTCGATCAAGAATCGGAGTCCTAGGACCATTAAAAGATCCTAGGACGAGCTTTATAAGAACCCCCCTCCTCTCCTCTAAGAGTAGATCCATCAGTCACCGACGATCGCCGGAGTTTTTCTCCAATTTTTTCGATTGAAGCCGCGGCCCCTCGACCTGTGCTCGCCGCGATTTCACGCCGATGGGGTCATCGGAGGCTGTGGTAAGACCTCCTTCCTCTTCCTCTCTTCTCTCCCTTCTTTCCCATGCCTGTTGGCACGATTGCCAGCGACAGGTGTCGCTGAATTTTGTCGGAAAAGAAAATTTCTGTTCGGCCTCTTCTTTTCCCTGATTTTCCGGCACTGACGGTCACCACCGATCGCCGGCTATGGCCCTTCCGAATTCGGGAGAAGTCATCCCTTGCCGCCGGCCACCGTCGGGCAAGGTGCGGCCGTGAACGGCCGGTTTAAGGAACGGGGACCTCTAGGTCCCCTGTTCCGGCCAAAGAAGGCCACGGGGGAAAAAGAAAAAAAAAAGAAAAGGAGAAGAAAAAAGAAAAGAAAAAGAAAAAAGAAAAGGAAAAGGGAAAAAGAAAAAAAAAAGAAAAAGAAAAGGAAAGAAAAAAAAGAAAAAGAAAAGAAAAGAAAAATATATAATCATATAATAATAATAATAATAATAATAATAATATAATAATAATAATAATAATAATAATAATAATAATAATAAAGAAAAGAAAAGAAGAAAAAGAAAAGAAAAGAAATATATATATATTTATATAATAATAATAATAATAATAATAATAATAATAATAAAAATAATAATACACATAGAAGGAAGTTTCTCTCATCTCTCTCTAAAGTCTTTCTCTCTCTAAAATTGGATTCGTTCTCTCTCTACTTTCTCTCTCTAAAAAAAAAATTTCTCTCTAAGAAGTCCTATGAATCCCCTATTAGGCTATCTTCTCCACTCCTAGGGACCTATGACATTAAATCGGTTTAGAGCCGAAGGGAGAGATTTATTGGACTGATCATCAAATCGATCATTTCTTTATATTATGTAATTTTATTAAATATATGAAATAAAATTTATTGATGATTTAATATTTTAAATAGGACTGTCTGATTCTTTTAAGGAAGATTAAAAGGTCCAGGATGATCGAGGTAAGTGGATTTTATGCTCCTTATTTATTTTTTAAATGATCATGCTTTTATGTAAAGAATTGCTATTGATAAAATCATAATTTTTCATAAAATAAGGATCGGCATATGTGATATGAAAAAGCATGTTTTATTATGAGCATTGATTTCATGAATATGTCTTATGTAAATAGCATGATTATGAAGCATGAATTTCATGGTTTTTCCATCTATGTATATGTATGCTTTAAGAAAAAGATAAAATGATTTCAAAGGCTCTCAGATGGCTATGAATGAATCCCTTCGGGAAGGTCGACATTCGGAGCTAGCATCCACACGAAATATGGCCCTGCCAACGGATATAAAGTTGGCACATGAATTAAGAACTCTGTCGATTAAGAAACATGACCCTATCACGGGTATAATAGTGACCTTAGCACGAATGTCTGTGAGCAATATTTTGAAACATGACATGAATATATGATGAAAATGATTTACGATTCATAATTGTGAAATATACATGATTTATACATGTATGATGAGCTTATAACTTGTTTTATTATATGCTCTATGAAATATTTATTTTTATAATAATTGTTATTTGCTAAATGATGCATTATCATAGAAAACTTATGCTTGATCCGGTAAGGAAGCGGAAGTCTACTTACTGAGCTGATGTCGCTCATATTCTTTTTGTTTTCTTTTTCATGTACAGAGAAATAAGGTTAGGACTGATGGAAAGGGAATCCAGGCTTGGGGATCAGCAAAGCAAGCTTGAAAATTTTGCACTAAGAATTCATTTTATGTTTATGGATTGTAGTCATTATGAATTTTAAGACTTGGATTATTTCATCTTTGGATTTAGATGCTCTGACACCATAAAATGTCACGTCCCAAATCCGGGACATAACACGGCCATGCTACCGAGGGATAGGCCCACGATAACACGAAGCGGAGTCTTCTTCCCTATTTCTATTTTTTTTACTGGGCTTAGTGGGCTGGGTTATCACACACTCTCTCTCTTGCTTTCTTCCCTCCTCCCATCTCCCTCAATGTGTGAGTGTTTGTGTGTGAATCTCCTATATTCTTTCTCTTTCTCCCTCTTTTTTGCCTCTCTGTGAGTGTGTGTGTGTGTCCGTGTGTGTGAGTGTTTGTGTGTGCGAGTGGGTTGAAGGTAGAAAACAGGAAAATAGAGAAGAAGAGGAAAAGAAGTAAAGGAGGTTGCTGCCTAAGGTTCTCTTTCCTATCAAAGTAAGTAAACCTTAATCTCTTTTATTCTTTAATCTGATTTAAATCTAGATGTAATTGCTATATGGTTGGGGGAATAATGGATGAATATTAAGAAAAGATTATTGCTGAATTTGGGATGTATTGAATCTGCCCATAATAATTCGGGATTTTTAATTAATTAATGGTTAAGTATTTAACTCTAAAAATTTAATTGAAGGTTTTCAAGTGATTGTTCAACCAATTTACAAAGTTTGAAAATTTTTGGATATTAAATGATAGAATAAATAAATTTTGGATTGGGGCTGTTGTGCTGAAAAAATACTAGACCAAAAATTTAGGTTTTCGAATTTTTATAAAGTTTTATAGATTGTTCCAAGGGAATAAGTGCTAGTAACTTTAAATTACATATATGCATTTTGGATTATTAGGTTCTGAGGAATGGTGACGCATTAGATAATCTAATAGTGGATCTCCAAGATAAGTAATCTTTAGTTAATCAAGCAAACACATAAAAGGATAATTACATATTTAATTTAATTACTGTCAAATATTTTGGAAATCATGCTATTTGTTGTTATATTGGTCTTATTGAGCCAAGTATGATCATAGAATTATGAATATTTTAAGTATCAAGTATTCATAGTATTTTTCAAAATGATAGTTATAGGTTTATTTGAATGATTTCTAATTGATAAATACTGAAAGAATTTGTATGAATTTTGGATTTCATATGAATAATTGTGAATACATTGATTTGGCAATTATATTGCATGTGGATTGTTGAAAGTTGGATGATTAGTCATTTTATGAATTTTATATACTTGTTCAGAATTTTATACATATTGCAACTTATATATGTTATAATAATGATCGTTTGATTTGAGTTTGTGCATATATATTGAACTTTTAGTCTTCTTACGTTTTGGACCCTATTATATGGGGGTTGTACGTTGGCAATTGATATGGACTGTTTTGAAACTTAGTACTTTGGACCTACTCTGCAGGGGTTAAATGCGGTACTTTGGACCTACTCTACAGGGGTTAAATACGGTAATTTGGACCCTATTATAGAGATTATATGTGACCGTAGTTATTTAGACTGATGAGTTATTATAATGCTTTTGAAAAGTGTGATTTCATGATATTATTAGAAACTTGGAATAATTGTTTGGTTTATGTGGATTGTGAAATACCTTCATTTATATATGAAATTTTTTTGATTTACATAGTTATATCTAAAATGGAATTATATGTAGCCGTAACCGTATTGACTGATGAATTAATATAACATTTTAAAAGATACGATCTTATGATAATATCGAAATCTTGAAGGTAAGTATTTGATTTTATGTGAATTCTAGAATACTTTTAATTTATACATGAACTTTGGTTTGTATGATTATATTCATATAGTGGAACTGTAAGTTTGATGCTAACTATATGTATATTATGTTGATATTTCAATTCTTATATCAAGGGTCTAATTGTCTCCAACAGTTTGATTTCTTGATTATGTCTTGATTATTTACTGAGCCATAAAACTCATGAACCTTCACCTGTTGTTTTTAGAGTTCAAGATTAGTTTTCGATCCAGATCATAGGTATTTTGGGTTGGTATATAGAAGGTGAGGCCGGTCTGCAAAAGATGGTTAGTTCTTGGGGTGATAAGTGTATATTGACAGTTGTATTGATTTGATGTAGATTCTGTAAAATTTGAAGTTTAACTTTATCTATAAAATAGAGAGTAATTGTTCTGTTACAGCGCTACCTATGCAATGAGTATGTTATCTTTCATATCATATTGAATTTTTGTCAGGTTGAATGCCTTACATGCCTATAGAGACGGTACTTTGTAGGTGTGCGATGGCTGCTCATATCTCTAAAAATTTATTTTAATTTATATTCTAGATCAGGGGTGTGACAGTTAAAGTGGTATCGGAGCAGGTTATGACCATTAGGAATTGTGATGCAAGTAGTATTGAAAAGTAGTGGTTTAATTGCAAGGATTTCTTTAGATTCTAGAATGTAATGTATGTTGAGTGTAGGTGGGATAGCTATTAGAAATTAAGATGCAATCTCTTGTGATATGATGAATGAAAGCTTGAGGTTGAATTTAAGTGATATATTGAGTTAAGATAATTATGTTAACAGGTTGAGAATTATGTTTGAGTTGAGTTATAGCAGGATATGATAGATGAATAGGGTTTACTGGTATCTTATGAACCGCAGTATAAGATGCTAGCAAAACTCTGTTGACCTATTATGCCCTTTCTCGATCTAGGGATAGGGTGTGATATTTATTGATATCAGATATCTTACAATAAACTCTTCATGATGTTTCAGTATAAATTGAGGATGGTATCAATGATATTATGAATGTTGATAGTAATATCAATAAGTACAGTATTGAAAAGTTTTCCTTATGATTATAGTCTAGTACTATACTGAATGTTATGCATTAATTAATATTTAAGCAATTTGAGTGATTATGAGTTGTTGGTATTTTGCTTAATGAGCACAAGTTGAGTATATCTGTGTTGTTGATGGTTCTTGTGGTAAGTGAAATATATGAATATTTCTATTCCTTTGTTATATTGAATATTATTTACCGATTGGTAGAAGTTGGGATAGCATTCCTATGTGGATGATGGTTGATATAATTTATGTCGATATATAGAGAACTAGATGGCCACTGTTAAGGATTATAGTACGTTGAAAGTTTCAGAATTTGTACGGTTATGATTTATAGTTTCAAACCAAAAGAAGGCTAGATGAACTCAGATGTTTAAGACATAGCGTTAGCATGTACAATGTAGATATTTGAAGACAAGAATGATGTCCATAAATATTTAACATTTAGCAAGATGAATGGATCAGAATAGTGCAGCGGAAGCATGATAGAATTATAACCTGCAGATTATATGAAAATTTTTAATACATGATTTTATGATGATTAACTTTAGAAGAAGAGAATCAATTTGTATATGTTTATAATCTAGTTAGGATTCATCTTCATATGTATATAATAATAGTCATTTTGTATTGGTAATTAAATTTCTATGAAGATAATTGCAAAGCAAAGAAGGTGGTCGAGATATCTTTAAATACTATTTTGGTTAAGATAATTAAAAGTTTAGGACTAGTTGAACCTGTGTCTGGGCGTGAATAATATAAAGGGCAGTATGTACAATCATATATAAATATTGTAATGAGAGAGAGAATGTCTCATAAAGTTAGAAGTCGATGGTGGCCAAGCGGAGTAAAACAACAGAAATCAGAGAAAAAGGATTGGAACTTATGCTTTTAATTTACTTCAAGAGGCGATTTAGTTTGAAGGTTAAAGATGTAAATTACAATGTTAAAGAATACAAGTATGCATATTAAAGAGTGAATGCTAGTATGGGGATTTATGAGTAGAACATCAATAATTGAGATGAGGGTATTGATTTACTAGTGAAAGGACACAAAAAGTAAAGGAATAAGGTATTGAATTGCATCAAAAAGTCAAGAGATGGAGACAGACGCTTTCTCTAGATGTTGAATTTTTGTCGGGAGAAAACTGGTGTGTGAGGAAAAGAAGAGAGAAAATAGTATAATTCAGAATAAGTTTATGCATACTTGATAACTGAATATATTCTAATTTGAATTTATTTAAATGCTAGCTTATGTTGGAAGACTCAAAGTAGTATTTATGTATTTAAGAAATAGTATAATTATATATGTCATTATGAAAAATTGAAATCATTTTTGATAAAAAAAAATTTCTTCTAAGGGCATGTTGGCTGAATAATAAGTATTTAATACTTTGATTGGTCTCCATTGATACAAGTAATAGAATTGAAGGTCTTCTGAGCATTAACATATTTGGTGACAAATCTTAAAAGTTGATTAGATCTAATTTTATTAATTATTTAGAAATTTGAAAGCTATGAATTATTGGATCATGAAGGTAGTATGTGGTGAGTAAGAACCAAGTTATCATTTTGTAAAAAAAGTTTGGTGCACATTGATCATGGTAGTATTATGGAAAGAAAGTTAAGGATTCAAGTAAAGGTGGCAAGTATATCAAGTAGAGGGACGTTCTAGAATCCAGAGGAACAAAGGTTGATATAGATTGTTAAAGAAAAGGAAAAAAAGAATGAGTAGGAACTAAAAAAATTGATATCAGAAAGAAAATTTAGAATTGAAATTATGATAGTTAAGAGAGGAAGGCTATAGTGATACAAATACTAAATGATCAAGATAATCTAAGTTAATTAATATATTGAAATAATTGTTGTCCGGCACTTCAATTATAGGAAATTTGAAGAATGCCTAAGTATAGATTATAACAGAACTCCTATGGTCACAACAGGAATTTCTAGTTCTTGATACTAAATTTGGATATTTAACGATTCTTGTTTCTTAAGAATTTGATGTGAAGTGTGGTAAGGCCAACCATCTATAAGTATATTTAAAAATTTATAATAATTATAATAAGTTGGAAAACTAAGATCTTAAAAGTATTCTCACTATTAAAATTTTAGTCATAGATTAATGTGTGAGCAATGATGATAGAAATTATCGATACAGTTTGTGATTAGTTGGATGAGTCCAGAAATAATGAATTGAGGATATAATTCGAGTTTGAATTTGCAAATTTTAAAAATAAAATTAAATTAAGAGAGAGAGAATATGACGATTTGGGCCAGATGGAGCCCCAATCCCCCTCCCCACGCTCTCTTTCTCTCACCCTCCCTCTCCCTCTTTCTCTCACACGCTCTCCCTAGCCCTCCCTCTTTCTCCCTCTCTCTTGTTTTCTTCCCTCTTCCCATCTCCCTCTATGTGTGAGTATTTGTGTGTGTGAATCTCCCCTATTCTCTCTCTTTCTCCCTCTCTTTTGCCTCTTTGTGAGTGTGTGTGTCCGTGTGTGTGTGAGTGTTTGTGTGTGTGAGTGGGTTGAAGGTAGAAAACAGGAAAAAGAGAAGAAGAAAAAAAGAAGAGGAAAAAAATAAAAGAAGAAAAGGAGATTTCTGCCTAAGGTTCTCTTTTCTATCAAAGTAAGTAAATCTTAAACTCTTTTAGTCTTTAACCTGATTTAAATCTAGATGTAATTGCTATATGGTTGGGGGAATAATGGATGAATATTAAGAGAAGATTATTGCTGAATTTGGGGTGTATTGAATCTATTTATAATAATTCAAGATTTTTAATTAATTAATGGTTAAGTATTTAACTCCGAAAATTTAGTTGAAGATTGTCAACTGATTGTTCAACCAATTTACCAAGTTTCGAAATTTTTGGATATTAAATGTAGGGCAAAATAAATCCCGAATTGAGGCTATTGTGCAGAAAAAATAGTAAATCAGAAATTTAGATTTTAGAACTTTTATGAAGTTTTATAGATTGTTTCAAGGGAATAAGTAACACTGATTTTAAATTACACGTATGCATTTTGGATTATTAGGTTCCAAGTAATGGTGAAGCATTAGATAATCTAATAGTGGATCTTCAAGGTAAGTAACCTTTACTTAACCAAGTAAACACAAAAAAGGATAATTACATACTTAATTTAATTGCTGCCAAATATTTTGAAAATCATGCCATTTGTTGTTATATTGGTCTTATTGAGCCAAGTATGATCATAGAATTATAAATATTTTAAGTATCAAGTATTTATAGTATTTTTCTAATTGATAATTACATGTTTATTTGAATGATTTCTAATTGATAAATTCTGGGAGAATTTGTATGAATTTTGGATTTTGTGAATACATTGATTTGGCAATTATATTGCATGTGGCTTATTGAAAGTTGGATGATTAGTCATTTTATGAATTTTATATACTTATTCGGAGTTTTATACATGTTGCAACTTATATATATTATAATAATGATTGTTTGATTTGAATTTGTGCATGTGTGTTGAACTCTCAATCTATCTACATTTTGGATCCTGCCATACAGGGGTTGTATGTTGGCAATTGATATAGATTGTTTTGAAACTTAGTACTTTAGACCTACTCCACAAGGGTTAAATACGGTACTTTGGACCTACTCCGCATGTCACGGAGATTATATATGGGCATAGTTATTTAGACTGATGAGTTATTATAATTCTTTTGAAAAGTGTAATTTCATAATATTATTAAAAATTTGGAATAATTATCCGGTTTACGTGGATTGTGAAATACCTTCGTTTATATATGAGATTTTTTTGATTTATATAGTTATATCTAAAATGGAATTATATATAACCGTAGTCATTTTGACTAATGAATTAATATAATATTTTGAAAGATATGGTCTTATGATAATATCGAATCTTGAAGATAATTATCTGATTTTTATGTGAATTCTGGAATACTTTTAATTCATAAATGAGTTTTGATTTGTATGATTATATTCATGTGGTGGAACTGTAAATTTGATTCTAACTATATGTATATTATGTTAATATTCTAATTCTTATATGAAGGGTCTAGTTGTCTCCAATAATTTGATTTCTTGATTATATCTTGCTTACTTACTGAGCCGTAAAGCTCATAAACCTTCATCTATTATTTTAAGAGTTCAAAACTAGTTTTGAGTCTAGATCAGAGATATTTTGGGTTTGGTATATAGAAGGTGAGGCCGGTCTGCATAAGATGATTAGTTCCTATGATGATAAGTGTATATTGACAGTTGTATTGATCTGATGTTGATTCTGTAAAATTTGAAGTTTAAATTTATATATAAAATAAAAAGTAGCTATTCTGTTATATCGCTATCTATGCAATAAGTATGTTATCTCTCATATTGTATTGAATTTTTGTCAAGTTGAATGCCTTGTATGTCTATAGGAACGGTACTCTATAAGTCTGCAGTGGCTATTCTCATTCCCAAAAATTTATTTTAATTTATATTCTGGGTCGAGGGCATGATGTATACCTATAATAAATCCCATGTAACCACCGTCTTCTCACTCTGATCTGGTTCTAAATAATAACCAAAAAGCTCCAATCATCAAAAGAACTATTTCAGTCCCTTCTTGGATCACATTTCGATGGCACATTGTTTCGGGGAAGGATGGTTTGCCATCAAGTATTCATTAGGAGAATGAATTGCATAAAGCTCTCCCGAAACCTAAATTTATCGATGCATCTCAATCCCAAGCTGCATGGATAAATTCTAGTATGGTGAGGTACCTCTAGTTTGGTGTTTGGGTTTAATTACTTATAGCCATTGCACAAATTAATCTTGTCCTATTTAAGGACAGCTTCATTGAAGAAGAGGTTTCTCATGAAAATGGAATTGGCTAGTAGGTGTTCATGTACAGCTACAATGTGGTTTGGTTGTGCTTCGGAATATTACGTGCAAGCCCATATCTTGGTGCGAGCCAATTTCATGGAATTTGGGTCTAAAATTAAAGGGCACGAATCCAGATCCATAACAGAAGACCCTTGAGGCCCATTAATTTGCAATGCGTCAGATTGCCATAGTATTCAATCATAATATGCCAAGAAAAATCATTTATTTAAAACTATAAATTTTTACATTAAGGCTATTGATTTTTATCTTAAAAACATCATTACAAATATTATAATTAAACTATGAACGATCACTGCAGTGTTTTTTAAAATTTCATTTTCATTTTTGGAACTAACTAATTCAAATAATCCTATGCATGAGAACTAAGGAAAGAAGAATAAAAATGTACTTGAAAATATATATATATATATTTTTAATCATTTTTTGCAAGAACAAAAAAAAAGAAAAAAATGAGAGAATTTGACTCTTCAAATATGAGAGGAGAAAAATATAAATAAAATATAAAAAAATAACAAAAAAAAATGTTGTTGATAGGAACTTGACCGATTACAGTTAGAGGAGAGAAAAGATCGAAAAAATATCACATCTCATATAAGCTAGAATTATTCTTGACTCACAATCAATATGAGACTAATAGTATCTGTCCATCTACACTATAATAATCGATAAGTGAATTATCAAAAAATTATATAAAATCTATACTTAAAAAATATTTATATCGATAATCAACATGTAATAAATCATTTAAGATAAAGTAAGTATTCTATTTGAGAATACTTTTAATAGATAGAAAATCTCTTCATGTATAAGCGTGTTGATTGTCTGAACATGTGCTATGCAGCATTATTTTTATTTTTTCACTTTTTTAAAAGAAAGACAATAGAAATTTGAATTTTATTTATTTTAAAATATAAAATATAAAATATTTGTTATTATTATTTATTTATATAAATAATAGACATAGTTTTGGTTGCAGGGGCGAGGAGAGGAGACAAAGATAGCGATGAAGGTGACGTTGTGATGGTACCATAATGATAGTCCAAAATGATTTTTTTTTTATTTTTAAAATTTTAAAAGTAGAGATTTTTTTATTCATTTTTTAGAAATAGTGAATATATTATTTAGAAAATAGAAACGATATTATCAGACATTTTTAAGTTTTTTTTTTTTAAAACAAGTAGAAAACAAGAAAAAAAAGGACATGCCGAATAAATCCATGTCTTCATAATTTCTTTTTGCTTCCAGCCTATTTATTAGCAAGAAGTGGGTTTTGTCAGCCCAATTCATGTTGCTCATGGTTGCTTGTATGTAAATAATACCAGCTTGAGCCATGAATAAAGTGGGCTACGTGGTTGGTTGATCTACATACAAGAAATGCCTGTTAATTACAATAATAATGATTAGAATTACAACCATACTTCCTACATGATTGTACATCCACTTTGTATGAAAGACATGCATATTTTATTGAGCAATATTTTTTTCATTCATTTCTTCTATTTATTTCAATGTAGATTAAGGTTTAAATCAACTTATGAGAGCAATGAAAATTTATTCTTTCTATTTATAATTCTACTTAGTAATATTAGTAAAAGCTTTTCAAAATATTGAAAATTTATATAGTTATTATGTATTGAGATATTGGAGGTCAACAAATAACAAATTTCAGGAGGTGTTTGATTGAGAGAAATTAAAGTTTGGAATGAAAATAGAAATAGATTATTCTCATTTTAACTATTTGATTTTAGAGAATCTGATTTCTGATGGATGTGAGAACGACTCGATTTCCTAAAACCTCAAAACTCATTCCGAAATGATTCACTTTATCAATAAACCCATTATGCATCTCATGGATGATTCTCCGCACGCCATTATCTTCCCTACCATTCTTGCCACCCACAGCTTCGTCGGACACCGCTTGAGACTCACCTCTTAGAAAATCACTTCCGTCGTTTCTTTTCCAATTTCTTCTCAATTTCAACACTGCATCTTAACGATTCCCATCCTCTTGAAATGTTCATCTTTTCTTACCTCCAATCTTGAAATCTTTGCTCAAATCTGTTGGAATTCCAAAATAAAGCAAAGCTCGTCGTCTTAAGATATCTTGTAAACCTAACTCCAAACCTCCTAATCCCATCAGGACGAAAACGGGAAGCAGATAGAGGAGGAAAGCCAAACTTACTCTGATGCTGCCACAATCACCGGAGACTTTGGATTTCTATGCCCTAATGCCCTCCGATCCAATTCCGATATCTTCTAGCCTTCGTCTTTCCAAATCCGGAATCAAGTCGTCTAAGTTCTTGTCCCCACTGATTTGTGTAAATTTTTTTGAAATCATTTTATGAGTTAATTTATAATTTTTTTTTAAAAAAAGATGATGCCATGCATATTGATGATTGTTTATTGATTTCTTTGGAATCTTAGTCTGGATGAGCTCAATCTGCAGTTGGTTTAAAAATTATTATTTTTGGATGCATTATTGATTATAAAATTGTGCTCTAATTTTTTTTTGAAAAAAAAAATCATCCTTTGTTTTAACTTGGCAATTAATGTTAAGATTTACACTACTAACATAGCATTTTTCATATGCTTACAGGAGGTTTTATAATGCTTGAATTTTAATTATCTAAATTAATAAATTATGTTCAATTTCACATTTCTTAATATATATATTCAGTATTAAATAATATAAAAATATTAAAAATAGATAAAAATAATTAATTTTTAAAAATTTTTAATTTAAGATTTAAATAAAAATTTGAGTTGATTTCGATTCGTATTTTTAAATGAACCAAATAATAACAATGAAAATCATTCATTCTCATTTTAACTCTGATTTCGATACTGGTTACGGATCAAATGCTTCGAGAGATATTATTATTTTAATTTTTATTTCAATTTATTTCGATTCTAATTTCAATTTTATTTCTAATTGCGAGCGAAATATATCTTTTTAGCAGTAAATGAAGCCAAATATGGGTGTTATTTGGATTTATGCAACTTCATTATTTGCAAACCTAACTATAGTTGCAACTTGGCTTAAATATTTTAAAGTATTGCGGGCTGAATTTTGATTTAGATCACGTTGATTAATTTTTACATTAAGCCTATGTACTGGCATACTAATTTCAAGAATAACAGGGAAGAGTTGTAGTGCCTATATGACATGATCGTTACATCTCGTCTTTATTGTTCACCATTAGTGGGAGCAATCACGGACATGCAGCTGTTCATTAACATTATAATATAATTTTTTTATATTTATTCATTATTTTGCTACTATGTCATAGTATCTATTATATAATAAAAATTAATCAATATTTTTGTTAGCTTATTAGATAAAAATTTAATAATAATTTGTAATTGCAGATGGTCTAAACTTTTTGAAATATGCTTTGTCAAATTTTTTTTTAAAAATTATTTTTTATGAGAACATTGCCTATTGTACTTGAAGGAGATTATACATTAGAATGAATGAACACTTTTAATAATCATATTTTAAAAAAATATTAATATAAAAATTTTTATTTTATTTGATATTATTGAGACAATTCAACCGACCTCCGATTCCGACTCTACATCGATCAAATGAATACATTATGCCGACTCACAATCGATTGATCGATCGACAGTCGGCTATTATCAACCAGCAAAGGACAACTCAGTTAACCTCTGACCGAACACCATCGGTATATCAAAGTTACTGATCGATGCTCATTCAGATCTCCAAAACTACCGATTTACCACTATTACTGATATATAGTCGGCCTATCTTCTCAACACACCTAACCATTATAAACGGTTATCGATTATGTGTCACGATCATTAGTAGACATAAACAATCTATTAACTTCATGATTATGGTCCGATAATTTAGAGCCATAAAAAGTAGGATCACGTGCTTGACGGTTACACCAGAATCATCTATAAAAAGAAGGTAAATGGAGCATGGATAAGATAATTTTGGACGGAGATTCTATCATTTCAAATACTTATCTACTGTTCACCACTCTCTACTGACTTAAGATCGGAGGGTCTCCGTCGGACATAATTTCAGTCTATGAAGACTTGTTTTGCAGGTGCTCTTCATCGACGACAGATGACAGGGATTTGCTGTAATAGATTGGTGCACCAAATAAGGAAAAATAATATAATCAATCATGCTGAAAATCAGAGCTCAACACTCGACTAGATCGGTGAAGCAGTTTTTTCGTCGGAAAGAAGTTCCTCTCCCACCTCCAGTGGCAGAGCCCAGTTCTTCGCGTCTTGTGGTCACCACTGACGTATAGATTGCTGCACTCACGCAACAAATGAAGATTTTGATGGAGGCGATCCAAAGCCTCCAGTAACAGCAAATCCAGCAATAATAGCCACCGGTAGAGCAGCCAGTAGCTCAGTCAGTGCCATCTAGGCACAGTCGCCATCTACTACGGCGCTCGCCCTTCTCATCTCCAGAGCTACGACCGTCTCGGCATTCTCATCGAGACGAACAACCGCATTCTTGGCACTCCCATCGTGCCACTCATCATTCGCAGCATTCTCCTTCTCCTTCTCATGCATATAGTATCAGGAAGGGGAAACAGCTTTGAGCTCTTCATGGGGTTCTATCCCTGGAGTTTTCCAACAACGACAGCTTGATGACTACGAACGCAAGTTCAGAGAGATTGACTGCCAGCTTGCTCGACTTCAAATGGAAGGTTGGAAGTCTTCCAACGACTACAACTTCCACGCTAACCAGCCTCTCTTTTAGCGCATCTTGGATGAGCCGATTCCGTCTCGGTTCAAGATACTGCAGATGGAGCCATACGACAGCTCCACCAACCCGATCGACCACCTGAAGATTTATAAGTTTCTCATGATGATCTAGGGGGTAATTGATGCCATCTTATGCATTGGCTTCCCGATAATTCTTCGAAAGGCTGCTCGAGCCTGGTATTTCGGACTTCAGTCGAGAAGCATTAACTCTTTCGAGCAGCTAGAGCATTCTTTCGTGGTCCACTTCAGCACTAGCCAAAGGCTACCACGGACATCAGACAGTCTCTTCTCCATCAAATAAGGTGAGACAAAGACGTTGAGAGACTTTGTGGCTCGTTTCAATGCAGCTACACTTGAGGTCAGGGATCTCAATGAAGATATGGCCGTATCGGCCATAAAGAAGGATCTGAGGGGATCGAGATTCATTTACTCTCTAGACAAGACTCTCCCTCAGATCTATGCTGAACTTCTGGAGCACGCGTACAAGTACATCCATGCGGATGAAGCTGCTTCTGATCGACGTTAGACAGACGAAAAAGGTCAGAAAAAGAAATAAAAAAAAGTGAAGCTCCGGCCAAATCAAGTAGGTCGACTATCAATAAGTGAGCTTTACCTTGACAATGGAGTCTGAAGCCAAGCAACTATGACAGGTATGACTCCTATACTCCTCTTTCTGCTCTCCTTACGCAGATCTTGATGGAGATCGAAGGAGAGAAGTACCTACGATAACCCCCACCAATGAAAGTATTGTCGAGGAGTTGAGATAGGAAGAAGTACTATCAGTTCCATCATGATCACAGTTATGATACTGAACAGTGTATCCAGCTTAGGGATGAGATAGAGGTCCTGATTCGATGAGGCTATCTCAAAAAATTCTGACGTGATCGTCTGACTTAACCTCCCACCGACCAACAATCTCAGTCGCAAACTGAGGAGACACGTAATAATCGACCAACGATGGGAGTAATCAACATGATCTTCAGGCAACAGAAGTATTGGGGGGTAATTTTCGAAGAAGAGTCGGTGAAGAAATAATGACTTGACAATATAATTACTTTTTCAGAAGATGATGTTCGAAGAATACAAATTTTTCATGATGATGCTGTCGTTGTCTCGACAACGATAGCAAACTATGATGTAAAAAAAATTTTAATGGATAATGAAAGCTCGATGGATGTTTTGTTTTACTCGATTTTCTTTCGAATGCGACTACTGATTGATCAACTCAGGAGAGTTTTGACGCCATTGGTTGGTTTCACTGGGGATACAGTTATCGTGGAAGAAAAAATCAATCCCACTAACTGCCGAAACAGATCTACGATAGAGTACTATTCTCTTAACATTCATGGTTGTCTCAGTTCTTTCAGCTTATAATGCCATAATCAGACGATCTGGGCTTAATACTCTGAGAGCAGTAGTCTCGACATATCATCTGCTTGTCTGATTTTCGATAAGAAATGGAGTCAGAGAGATACGTGGAGATCAACAACTTGCTCGATATTGCTTCCTGATTTTCACACAGAATAATCAACTAGAAGACTCTTTGTCTGTTGATAAATTGAATCTAAGAGAAAATGAAAAAAGGATGAACCAGTCGAGCAATTGGTTTCCATCCTACTAAAAGAAGAAGATCCTGAGAAGATGGTCCAAATTGGATCGTAGTTGCTTGATCCGGAGCGGCAATAACTAATATCTCTACTCAGAGCAAATGTCGATATTTTTGCTTGATCGACTACTGACATGTCAAGCATTCCTTCAGAGATAATAATCCATCAGCTAAACAATGATCCAAAAGTTAAGCCAGTGAGGCAAAAGAAAAGACTTTTACACCTGAAAGGCAGAAGATCATCGACGAAGAAATCGACAAGCTTCTCGCAGCTGGCTTCATCAGGAAAGCTAATTTTTTCAATTGGCTCACCAATGTAGTAATGGTGAGAAAAATTAATGAGAAGTAGAGAATCTACATCGACTATATAAATCTAAATAAAGTCTGTCTGAAGGATAGTTTTTCTCTATCAAAAATTGATCAACTAGTTGATGCTACTTTGAAACACCGACTCTTGAGCTTCATAAATACCTTTGCAGGCTATAATCAGATTCGGATGGTACTTGAAGATGAGGAGCACACAGTCTTCATAACCGACAAAAGCATCTACTATTATAAAGTAATATCTTTTGGTTTAAAAAATATCGGAGTGACTTACCAACGACTAGTTAACAAGATATTCAAGGTGCAAATTGGGCAAAGTATGAAAATCTATATGGATGATATGTTGGTGAAAAGTCCTCAAACTACTGATCATGTTCGGGATCTGGAAGAAGCCTTCAGCATACTTTGACGATATCAGATGAAGTTGAATCCGACTAAGTGTGCGTTCTGAGTAACTTCTGAAAAGTTCTTCAGATTTCTCATGTCGTAATGAAGAATCGAGGCCAATTCGAAGAAAATAAAAGCTACCATCAATATAAAGCATCCTAGTTCCAAGAAGAGATACAACAGCTCAATGGAAGGATCGCCGCACTCAGTCGATTCATCTCAAGATCGACAGAAAGATGTTTGTCTTTTTTCAAGACCTTGAGACAATAAAATGACTTCATATAGTCAGACGAGTGTCGATAATTCTTCAAAGATCTAAAATGATATTTGGCATCTCCACCGCTACTCACAAAATCAAAAGTCAGAGAAATTTTGTATCTCTACTTGACGACTTTAACAGAGACAGTTAGTTCGAAACTTATCCAAGAGAATAAGAATCGAATCCAACGATCGATCTACTACACTAGCAAGGTACTTCACAATGTCGAAGTAAGATATTCATGAGCGGAGAAGATAATCTATGCTCTAATCATACCATTACAACGACTTCGCCCATACTTCCAAGCACATCCTATTGTCATCTTGATAGATCAGCTGTTGAAGATAATTTTGCACCGACCTGATACTTCAGGTCGAATGGCAAAGTCGGCAATAAAGCTTAACGAGTTTGATATTCAATATCGTCCACGTCCATCAATGAAGACAAATTTTGGCCAACTTCATCGTCGAGTGTACAATATCTGATAATAATCTTGAGGATGAATCTAACGATAAAATAAAACAAGCTACAACTCCCGAGCCCGACTTAACATTGGCATGGGTGCTACATATTGATGGAGTATTTAATGTACAAGGTAGTGGAGTTGGTCTCATCCTTACCAATTCTGAAGGGATTATAACTAAATATGTCATTCGATTTAATTTTAAAGCTTCAAATAATCAAGCCGAATATGAAGCACTCTTAGTCAGCTTGAAGATTGTCAAGGAGCTCAACATCGATAACCTGAAGGTCTTCACTGACTCACAATTGATTACTGGACAGGTCAAGAGTGAATTTGAAGCCCGAGATCCTGTTATGATAAAATATCTTCAGAAGGTGAAAAATCTTATATCCATTTTGAAGTATTTTAAGATCTTTCACATCTCAAGAGTAGAAAATACTTGAGCTGATGTACTTTCGTGACTCATAACCACTTCTTTCAACTCACTAGATTGAACATTCGTCGAATGTTTTGGACAGTTGAGTGTTGATAAAGTCGAAGAAGTACTACAAATCATTGATGAATCAAGCTGGATGGATCCGACTATCCAGTACTTGACTGATGAAACTCTACCTACGGATCTCTCAAAAGTCAAACGACTCAGATGGACGATCTCGCAATACATTTTGATGAATGGTCAACTATATAAGAGGTCAATCTCTCTTTCTTTACTAAAGTATTTGGGACCGACAGAAGCTGACTATGAACTCAGAGAAGCTCACGAAGAGATTTGAGGAAATCATTTGGGAGGCAAATCTTTTGGCCTACAAAGTCTTACGACAAGGATATTATTGGTCCACCATGAAAAAAGATACAGCTGAACTTGTTTGAAGGTGTGAACCATATCAGAAATATGCAAATATAAAATACCAACTAGCTAGTCAACTGACATCAATTGTTGCACCATAGCCCTTCGCACAATGGGAGATTGACATATTTGATCCTTTCCCTCCGACATCTGGTTAGAGAAAGTTCATAGTGGTCGTCATTGATTACTTCATCAAATGGATGGAAGCCGAACCTCTGACGTAAATCACTGAAAGTAAGATGAAAAACCTCATTCAGAAATCAATCATATGCAAATTTGGTTTACCACACACTATCATCACTGATAATGGTCGATAATTCGATAATCAAAATCTCAAAGAGTTCTATGCAAAATTTATATTACGTATAAACTCACATCAATCAGCCATCCACAATCCAACGGTGAAGTGGAAGTGACGAATCGATCAATTCTGTATAGACTTAAAATCAGACTGAATGAAGCTAAAGACCTCTGGATAGAAGAACTATATCCGATCTTATAGGCATATCGAACGACTTCTCGCATATCAATAGAAGAATCACCATTCAATCTAGCTTATGGAATGAAGCGATGATCCCACTTGAGATCGGATTACCATCAGTAAGAGTGGAACAATACAGTAAGTTGAGCAATTCAAAATATTGAAGAATCGATCTAGATCTACTTTCAGAAGTCTGACAACAAGCTCAAGTTCGAATGACAGTATATCGATAAAGGATAGTCCGGTACTATAATGTAAAATTAGGCTAAAATCTTCCATCTAGGAGATCTGATCTTAAGAAAGGCAGAAGTCTCAAAACCTTTAGACCAGAAAAAATTATCTCCAAATTGGAAAGAACCATACAGAGTAACTGAAACACTTAGATCGGACACATATCGGCTGAAAACTCTTGAAGAAATAGTTATTCCATGAATGTGGAATGCTAACAACTTAAAAATATATCATCAATAAAGTTGTTCATATGTACAGTACTCAAAATAAAATATTGAATTTCAGAATCACAAAAGTTTTAGCCGACTACAAAGTGATGTTAAGCCGATGAATGGATGGTCAATTTCTATCAACTATATTTTAATTTTTTATTATAAAAATTGACATATTGACTATATCTCGATTTTCACTGTAAAAGTCGATAAACTGACTGTACTTCGATACCGACTATATATTGACTTTTCACTGTAAAAATTGACTCTAGTCGAATGACTATTTATACTGACTTAGTTTTAATTAAACAGAATACTATGCCAATACAATCCAGATTGAATTGAAATTATACCGACTTGACTACGATCAGTCAAAAAATATTCAACTTTTTTTCGATTATCAAATAATTAGATATACTGACCTGACTACAGTCGGTCAAAAGATATTCAGCTTATCACTGTTTATTCAAATACTTAAAAGGTAAAGTATGTCAATTAATATTTGACTAATGAATAAATCTTATGATTACTACAAATGTTCGACTTGTCGATCGATATTCAACTGTATGATTATAATTCTACGACAATGAAAGTATACACAAGAAAAGAAAGAATCTGCACTTAAAAAAATTTTCTTTCATTCATTGAAAAGAAAATTATAAAATTAGACCGAAGTCTTATTATAAAAATTTCTGATTACAAAAAGAAAGTGAAAATGTTACACCGATCATCAGTTATTGTCTTCATCTTTTTGCTCCGGCATAGCTTCGGCAACTGGAACAGCTTTTGGTGCAGTCGGTGCTTCATTTTCAGTCGGTGTAGCCTTCTTCTTCGACAGCTTCATCTTTCGATGCGGGAGAGATGATGTTGCTCAAGTCCAGATCTGGGTATAATTTTTCGATCGTATCTCGACCGTCCTCGTATCCAATGCAGTAAGAGGGGAACCCACCTTCAAAGATTTCTTCCTGGAACTCTTTCAAGTTCTTGAAGTTCTCGATGGCTTGGTTCTGAGTTTTCTTTGCCGACTCTGCTTCAGCTTTTGCCAACTCCACGTCAGCTCTTACGGAGGACGACTCAGCATCGGTCAGTGCCAGCCTTTCCAAGGTAGCCCGATGCCTTCCACGTTCGGCTTTAAGCTCATCAATGCATCCATCCCTCTCTCACCATAGCCGATGGATGGAGTGCTTCTTACTCTTGATCCGTGACTCAAGAGACAAGATATTCTGACGAGCTGACTCAAGTTTGGCTCTGGAGGATTGTAGATCGACGATCAAATGGGAGACTTCTTCCTAAAGCTTTGTCTCCCATTCAGTCACCACCTGGAGTTGTTCGAGGACGCCATCTTTTCAGCATTGGCAGCCACCACTTTGTCGATCCAGGATCGATGGAAGTAAGCAATCTTCCGATAGTCGACCTCCAGGTCATGCATGTCATGTGTCCACTGAAAGCAGAAGATGAATCAAGTCATATAAAAAAAAGATATGTTGAAGAACTTACCCCGAATATTATCGGATAGAAGGAAGAAAATATCTTGACTACTGTCCGATTCTTCCTGCTCTCCCGATCAGTCGGGAGAAGAGCAGCTTGGATGAGCCACTTGGCCAATGTCTGATTGGCCATGGCTGACTCACCCTCAAAAATTTTGATGTCAAAGAGAACGGGATGGCCCACCGACGATCCATCATCTGCCGAAGTCACCGGCACCTTCCCTCGATCTCCTGTCGACAATCCCGTGCTTGAGAACATAGAGAGGTCGGTGCTCGACTGTGCTCGAGAATGTTCTGCTGTCAAAATAGCTGGAGTAGTCATGGATTATTTTGGCTCGATCGTGACTTCCACCTTGGTCTGAACTTCTGCTGATGGAGCTACTGATGGTACTATTGTAGCTCCATCTTCTTCTGCCACTCCATCTTCAGCGGACAGTACCTCAAGGAGTATTGTCAGGGTCGACAACACCAAAACTCCTCGAAAACTGACTCCGACGAAATGTCAGATTCCCTCGTCGATGTAGATGGAGTAACTACCCGATCCTTCTTCGACGATCGGGAGGATCCAGCTTCAGATGCTGCCTTCTTCTTAGCAGCATGCTGACGAATATCGATAGTTGACACTCATACCTTCGACTGCATAGCTGCAATCAGAACAAAAAAATCAGTACAGTTCAGAAACAAACAAAAGTAAAAAATGAAAGTGATCAACTATGCTATACCTTAGGAGGTGACCGAACTAAGACCGACATCATAGAAAGCTTGTTCGGTCATCAGCTCTCATTGCGGTGGCATTGCTATATCTTTCAGTCAGTGAAAATCTTTTCGATCATCGACCTCCACCCGACTACTCTCATTGAGGTCGGTCCTTGGATCACCACAGCATGAAGGAAAGCCCCAGAAAAAAGAAGAAGAAACAAAGAAAAATTAGTTCTTCCATCCATGAATAGACGATGGAAGACCGATGATGAAAGAAAAACCTTTTTTTGGGTTGAAGAACCACCAACCCTTGGCATTAGGATGAGGATGAAGGACGAAGAAAGTTTGAAAGAGAGAAGGATGGGGCTCAATCGGTATGAGCTGACATAACAAAGTGAAACTGATAATCAACCGGATGAAGTTTGGAGCAGCTGAGCAGGACAGAGACGGTAATAGTCAAGAAGATTCTGGACGAACTCTAGAATCAAAAATCGAAGATCAGCCTGAAGGTCTTCAACATAAAATACGATTTGATTCAGAGGAGAGTTAATCCGACCATCCACGTCAGGAGGAAAGAGCTGATACTGCTTTTAGAGCCGTTCAATATTTGATTCGAATAAGGAAGAAGCTTTCATTTTCGGATCTGAAGAAGAATCATTGGTCGGATTCTCCGACCGACTATCCTGAGAAGAAAAAGTCCTAGCCATAAAGATGAAAAACTAGAGAAGAAAATTCCTAAAGCAAAAAACCCAAAGGGGAGAAGGACCCAAAGAGAAGGATGAGAAAACTTGACCTGAAAGCCAAAGAAGGTGCGAAGAAGAAGACCTGAAAAAACTCCTGGTACTGGGGCAGCAGAAGCTTCCATTGCAAAAGATGTAGACAAATGCAAAAGTAAAATCTAGCTGAAAGCGACTCCATATATATAAGATCCCTCAATGGTTCGGATGAAATAAATTAAATCTGAATCTCATCAGATAACGACATGTGGCAACATCCAAACCGACCATTGATCGTGCCACCTCACCGTTATCTGCGTGAATAGCTCCGACTCAATAATGTTTGGATATGTGGCCAAGATCTACTAGTCAGAATCAAATCGTTCAGATATTCTAGATGCTGAATTATCTTATCAAAATGATAGTTCAATAATGATTTCACAGCTATCGAAACAGCAAAACAGCTGGAGATCTCTCATATTCCAAAAATCATAAAGGCTAGCAGTCGAATTGGGGTTCGAAGCAACACGTGATGACTCCTTTCATCCAACATGACAGACCACGTAATAATATACATATCAGACCACCTTGAATTTAGGAGTGGGGGATAATTGTTGGGATAATTCAACTGATCTCCGATCCCGACTTTACATCGACCGAATGAATATATTATATCGACTCACAATCGATTATCGATCGATAGTCGGCGATTATCAACCAATAAAGGATAACTCGATTAACCTCCGATCGAAGACCATTGGTATATCAGAGTTACCGATCGATGCTCATTCGGATCTCCAAACTACCGACTTATCATTATTACCGATATGTAGTCAGTCTATCTTCTCAATACACCTAACCATTATAAATATTTATCGATTATGTGTTATAGTCATTAGTGGGCATAAACAACCCATTAACTATGGTCCGATAATTTAGCGCCATAAAAAGTGGGATCACATGCTCAACGGTTACACCAGAATCATCTATAAAAAGAAGATAAATGAACAATACGGGTCAGGCAATTCTGGATAAAGATTCTACTATTTCAAATATTCTTATCTGCTGTTCACCACTCTTCACTGACTTAAGCATTGAAGGATCTCCACCGGACATAATTTCAGTCTGTGAGGACTTTATTTTGCAGGTGCTCTTCACTGACGACAGGCGACGTGAGATTGGCCGCAACAGATATAGTATATAATTTAGCCTTTCTATCATTGATGGACATATGATAAATAATTTTATAAAGATTTGAATTCTGAGTAGTTATGATTTTGCAGATAAGAGGAATCCAAAAAAATTATTATGACAGATTCAAATTTAAATAAAGAAAGAATGTGATAGCTCATAAGAAGAAAGAGTTATGTCTCATCCCTTGATTTCTATCTCCAACTATAATGGATCTTTGTTCCATATTTATATAAAAAGGGCCAAGGGACCCCAAAAGGGAAAAATGGCTTTCAAAGGGAGAAACTCATTATTGACTAGAAAATTGTACTCTAGATTTTTTTTTTTGCAAAAATTAGTCATCCTTTGTTTTAACTTTACAATTAATGTTAGGATTTACACTACTAACATAGCATTTTTCATATGCTTGCAAGAGGTTCTATGATGCTTGAATTTTAATTATCTAAATTAATGAATTATGTTCAATTTCATATTTTTAATATATATATATATATATATCCAGTATTAAATAAAATAAAAATATTAAAAATAGATGAAAATAATTAATTTTGAAGATTTTTAGTTTAAGATAAAAAATGAGAATTTGAGTTAATTCTGATTCCTATCTTTAAATAAATCAAACAATAATCATGAAAATCATTCATTCCCATTTTAACTCTGATTTCGATTCTAGTTACAAACCAAATGCTTCGAGAGATGTTATTATTTAAATTTTTATTCCAATCCATTTCGATTCCAATTTTGATTTTGTTTTGGTGGCGAGCGAAACACACCCTTTTAGCTATAAATGATGCCAAATATGGGTCTTATTTGGATTTATGCAACTTTATTATTTGCAAACCTAGCTATAGTTGCAACTTGGCTGAAATATTTTAAAGTATTGCAGGCTGAATTTTGATTTAGATCAAGTTGATTAACTTTTAGATTAAGCCTATATATTGGCATACTAATTTCAAGAATAATAGGGAAGAGTTGTAGTGTCTACATGACATGATCGTTACATCCCGCCTTTATTGTTCACCATTAGTGTGGCAGTCTACGACATGCAGTTGTTCATTAACATTATAATATGAAGTTTTTTATATTTATTCATTATTTCACTACTATGTCATCGTATCCATTATATAACAAAAAAATAACCAATATTTTTGTTAGCTTATTAGACAAAACCTAATATAATTTGTAATTGCAGATGGTCTAAACTTCTTGAAATATGCTTTTCAAATTTTTTTTTTTAAAATTATTTTTTGATGAGAACATTGCCTATTGTACTTGAAGGAGATTATACATTAGAATGAATGAACACTTCCAATAATCATGTTTTAAAAAAATATAAATATTGGCATAAAAACCTTTATCCTATTTGATATGGTATATAAATTAGCCTCCCTATCATTGATAGACACATAATAAATAATTTTATAAAGATTTGAATTTTGAGTAGTTACAATTTTGCAGATAGGAGGAATCCAAAAAGATTATTATGACAGATTCAAATCTAAATAAAGAAAGAAGGTGATAGCTTATAAGGAGAGAGAGTTATATCTCATCCCTTGATTTCTACCTCCAACTATGACAGATCCTTACTCCATACCTATATAAAAAAGGCCAAGAGACCTCAAAGGAAAACATGGCTTTCAAAGGTTTATAAGTGTCGATCAATCTGGCTTTTAGGGCATACATCTAATAACATCCCACTTGATTTAAAATCAATTGGCTATAAATCTAAGTCCCATCTTCTCAAGATGGACTTTAATATTTTACTGACTCAATTGCTTTGTCAGTGGGTCAACAATATTGTCTACAGTGTCGACTCTCTTAACCTCGATGTATCCCTTCTCAAGGTAATCGTGGATGAGGTGGAATCGTCACTCAATATGCTTAAATTTTTTATGAGACCTCGGTTCCTTAGCTAGGGCAATGGCACCATTGTTATTGCAAAAGAGGGGGACAGCATTTGATGGCATCACACCTAGCTCCGCAACGAACTTCTTGTACTAGAACAACTCCTTAGCAACTTTTGATGCAGCGATATATTCTACTTTCATGGTGGAGTCTGTAATAACAAGCTGCTTGAAATTCTTCCAACTTACAACACTGCTATTGCACAAAAAAATACTGTCTGATATCGATTTTCGATCATCAATGTCAGACATAAAGTCGAGTCAGTATAACCTTATATCCATAATTCTCCATTATCAAGGATAAAAAATATATCCTTAGTCCTTCTCAAGTACTTGAGGATATATTTCACAGAAGTCTTTATATTCTTCTCCTGAATTTGACTGATATTTTTCGTGACACTCACGACATGGGCGATATTAGATCGTGTACAAAGCATGGCATACATGAGGTTCCTAATTGCTGAAGCATATTTAATCTAGCTCATACGTTCTATCTCTTTCGATGT
>NC_025997.2:14272286-14327181 GCF_000442705.2 Elaeis guineensis
ACTGCCATGTCTTCGTTGAGGTCCCGGACCTCGAGCGTGGCCGCGTTGAATCGCGCCACGAAGTGTCGGAGCGTCTCGTTTTCCCCCTGCTTGAGGGAGAAAAGGCTGTCCGACGTTCGCGGCGGCTTTCGGCTAGTGCTGAAATGGGCCACGAACGAGTGCTCGAGCTGCGCAAAGGAATGGATACTGCCCGATCGAAGACCGGAGTACCAAGCCCTGGCAGCCTTGCGGAGCGTAGCGGGGAAGCCGATGCAGAAAAGAGCGTCGGTTGCCCCTTGAATCGTCATGAGAGCTTTGTAGCTCTCGAGGTGGTCGACCGGGTCGGTGGAGCCGTCGTATGGCTCCATGTGCGGCATCTTGAACCGACTGGGAATCGGCTCGTCGAGGACCAGTCGGGAGAGAGGTTGGGCGGTCTGGAAGTCGACGTCGTTCGAAGACCTCTGACCGTCCATCTGCAGTTGGGCGAGTCGGCGGTCGATTTCCTCGAACCGTCGCTCGTAGTCGTCCGCTCGTCGATGCTGGGAGACCCCAGGGGTGGAGCCTCCGGAAGATTCTGAGAGAGAGGCCGACGGTGTGCGCGGCCACTTCTCCTTCCTTGCCCGTTTCAACGGGGAAGGAGAGGGCCGCTGGGACCGTCGGTCGTCGCACCGTGGTCGTCCCTCCTCCTCTCCGTGGGAGCGCTGTTGGGAGCGCTCGCATGGAGGCGACAGGGGTCGGCGCGGCCGTCGGCGGCTGCTCCTGGAAGGCATAGGTCGGGCCGCCGGTTGTTGCTGGAGGCTTTTGACTGCGTCGGTCAGTACGGTCATCTGCCGTACGATGGCCGCAATCTGGGCCTCCGTGGTCACTGCAGGGCGCGAGAGCTAGGCTCCGCCACCGGTGGGGGCGGGGAGGCCTCTTCCCGGCGGGAAGAGCGCCTCGCCGACCCAGTGACTCTCGATCGTTGAGCTCTTATCTTTGTCATGCTGTTTCCCCTACCTGGCGCGCCAATCTGTTGCGGCCAATCGCCTCGTCGTCCGATCCCCGGGGAGCGTGCACCTGCAAAAGGAAGTCTGCACTGACCGGAGGCGGCTCCGGTCGGGGACCCTCCGACGGTCAAGTCAGAGAGGTGACTGGGCAACAGTGAAATACAGACAGAGAGCTCTGAGAAAGAGAGAGTGAGGGGGAGGAGCGAGCCTGCGTATGTGGGGGAGACGGGCGGATCGATCCCTTGCACTGTTGCCTTCCCTGGTATATATAGTGGAGCTAGGTATGGCGCCGTCATTAATGGCGCGGACAAGTGAGGAACTGTCAACTCACTGCGGGCTGTCAGAGCCGCCGTGAAAACGTCATGTCGCCGTGCGACCGTCTAATCACCAGGGTTGACCCGGCTCTCGACGGGACAATGCCCCTAGGTAACTGTGCCGCATGTCCGTGTCAGAGCTGACAACGTCTGGCGGCTGTACGGCGGTTGGAGGAGCCGACCGACCCAAAGTCGGTAGCCAGATAAGTGGTGTCGGGCCCCTCCATTGGTCGGCGAGCATCATGTAAGTCGGGCCTCAGACCCCCGGGTTCAGTCGGTCGGGATGGTTACGCCCGACATACCCCCGGCCGGCGATGGGCCGTAGACTGGTCGGTAGTTAACCGCCGATGGCATCCGTCAGTCGGTCGCCCCGACCAACTGTCGGATGGTCTATCGGCCAGTCGGAGTCGTCTGTCGGAGGCGGTCGGGTCGTCAGTCGGTCGGGCGGTCGGGCCCTCCGGCAGTCGGTCGGGCGGTCGGGCCCTCCGGCAGTCGGTCGGCGGGTTTCCCCAACAGTTGGTATTTTGCTTAATGAGCACAAGTTGAGTGAGTATATCTGTGTTGTTGATGGTTCTTGTGGTAAGTGAAATATATGAATATTTCTATTCCTTTGTTATATTGAATATTATTTACCGATTGGTAGAAGTTGGGATAGCATTCCTATGTGGATGATGGTTGGTATGATTTATGTCGATATATAGAGAACTAGATGGCCACTGTTAAGGATTATAGTACGTTGAAAGTTTCAGAATTTGTACGGTTATGATTTATAGTTTCAAACCAAAAGAAGGCTAGATGAACTCAGATGTTTAAGATATAGCGTTAGCATGTACAATGTGGATATTTGAAGACAAGAATGATGTCCATAAATATTTAACATTTAGCAAGATGAATGGATCAGAATAGTGCAGCGGAAGCATGATAGAATTATAACCTGCAGATTATATGAAAATTTTTAATACATGATTTTATGATGATTAACCTTAGAAGAAGAGAATCAATTTGTATATGTTTATAATCTAGTTAGGATTCATCTTCATATGTATATAATAATAGTCATTTTGTATTGGTAATTAAATTTCTATGAAGATAATTGCAAAGCAAAGAAGGTGGTCGAGATATCTTTAAATACTATTTTGGTTAAGATAATTAAAAGTTTAGGACTAGTTGAACCTGTGTCTGGGCGTGAATAATATAAAGGGCAGTATGTACAATCATATATAAATATTGTAATGAGAGAGAGAATGTCTCATAAAGTTAGAAGTCGATGGTGGCCAAGCGGAGTAAAACAACAGAAATCAGAGAAAAAGGACTGGAACTTATGCTTTTAATTTACTTCAAGAGGCGATTTAGTTTGAAGGTTAAAGATGTAAATTATAATGTTAAAGAATACAAGTATGCATATTAAAGAGTGAATGCTAGTATGGGGATTTATGAGTAGAACATCAATAATTGAGATGAGGGTATTGATTTACTAGTGAAAAGACACAAAAAGTAAAGGAATAAGGTATTGAATTGCATCAAAAAGTCAGGAGATGGAGACAGATGCTTTCTCTAGATGTTGAATTTTTGTCGGGAGAAAACTGGTGTGTGAGGAAAAGAAGAGAGAAAATGGTATAATTCAGAATAAGTTTATGCATACTTGATAACTGAATATATTCTAATTTGAATTTATTTGAATGCTAGCTTATGTTGGAAGACTCAAAGTAGTATTTATGTATTTAAGAAATAGTATAATTATATATGTCATTATGAAAAATTGAAATCATTTTTGATAAAAAAAATTTTCTTCTAAGGGCATGTTGGCTGAATAATAAGTATTTAATACTTTGATTGGTCTCCATTGATACAAGTAATAGAATTGAAGGTCTTCTGAGCATTAACATATTTGGTGACAAATCTTAAAAGTTGATTAGATCTAATTTTATTAATTATTTAAAAATTTGAAAGCTATGAATTATTGGATCATGAAGGTAGTATGTGGTGAGTAAGAACCAAGTTATCATTTTGTAAAAAAAGTTTGGTGCACATTGATCATGGTAGTATTATGGAAAGAAAGTTAAGGATTCAAGTAAAGGTGGCAAGTATATCAAGTAGAGGGACGTTCTAGAATCCAGAGGAACAAAGGTTGATATAGATTGTTAACGAAAAGGAAAAAAAGAATGAGTAGGAACTAAAAAATTTGATATCAGAAAGAAAATTTAGAATTGAAATTATGATAGTTAAGAGAGGAAGGCTATAGTGATACAAATACTAAATGATCAAGATAATCTAAGTTAATTAATATATTGAAATAATTGTTGTCCGGCACTTCAATTATAGGAAATTTGAAGAATGCCTAAGTATAGATTATAACAGAACTCCTATGGTCACAACAGGAATTTCTAGTTCTTGATACTAAATTTGGATATTTAACGATTCTTGTTTCTTAAGAATTTGATGTGAAGTGTGGTAAGGCCAACCATCTATAAGTATATTTAAAAATTTATAATAATTATAATAAGTTGGAAAACTAAGATCTTAAAAGTATTCTCACTATTAAAATTTTAGTCATAGACTAGTGTGTGAGCAATGATGATAGAAATTATCGATACAGTTTGTGATTAGTTGGATGAGTCCAGAAATAATGAATTGAGGATATAATTCGAGTTTGAATTTGCAAATTTTAAAAATAAAATTAAATTAAGAGAGAGAGAATATGACGATTTGGGCCAGATGGAGCCCAAATCCCCCTCTCCACGCTCTCTTTCTCTCACCCTCCCTCTCCCTCTTTCTCTCACACGCTCTCCCTAGCCCTCTCTCTTTCTCCCTCTCTCTTGTTTTCTTCCCTCTTCCCATCTCCCTCTATGTGTGAGTATTTGTGTGTGTGAATCTCCCCTATTCTCTCTCTTTCTCCCTCTCTTTTGCCTCTTTGTGAGTGTGTGTGTCTGTGTGTGTGTGAGTGGGTTGAAGGTAGAAAACAGGAAAAAGAGAAGAAGAAAAAAAGAAGAGGAAAAAAATAAAAGAAGAAAAGGAGATTTCTGCCTAAGGTTCTCTTTTCTATCAAAGTAAGTAAATCTTAAACTCTTTTAGTCTTTAACCTGATTTAAATCTAGATGTAATTGCTATATGGTTGGGGGAATAATGGATGAATATTAAGAGAAGATTATTGCTGAATTTGGGGTGTATTGAATCTATTTATAATAATTCAAGATTTTTAATTAATTAATGGTTAAGTATTTAACTCCGAAAATTTAGTTGAAGATTGTCAACTGATTGTTCAACCAATTTACCAAGTTTCGAAATTTTTGGATATTAAATGTAGGGCAAAATAAATCCCGAATTGAGGCTATTGTGCAGAAAAAATAGTAAATCAGAAATTTAGATTTTAGAACTTTTATGAAGTTTTATAGATTGTTTCAAGGGAATAAGTAACACTGATTTTAAATTACACGTATGCATTTTGGATTATTAGGTTCCAAGTAATGGTGAAGCATTAGATAATCTAATAGTGGATCTTCAAGGTAAGTAACCTTTACTTAACCAAGTAAACACAAAAAAGGATAATTACATACTTAATTTAATTGCTGCCAAATATTTTGAAAATCATGCCATTTGTTGTTATATTGGTCTTATTGAGCCAAGTATGATCATAGAATTATAAATATTTTAAGTATCAAGTATTTATAGTATTTTCCTAATTGATAATTACATGTTTATTTGAATGATTTCTAATTGATAAATTCTGGGAGAATTTGTATGAATTTTGGATTTTGTGAATACATTGATTTGGCAATTATATTGCATGTGGCTTATTGAAAGTTGGATGATTAGTCATTTTATGAATTTTATATACTTATTCGGAGTTTTATACATGTTGCAACTTATATATATTATAATAATGATGGTTTGATTTGAATTTGTGCATGTGTGTTGAACTCTCAATCTATCTACATTTTGGATCCTGCCATACAGGGGTTGTATGTTGGCAATTGATATAGATTGTTTTGAAACTTAGTACTTTAGACCTACTCCACAAGGGTTAAATACGGTACTTTGGACCTACTCTGCATGTCACGGAGATTATATGTGGGCATAGTTATTTAGACTGATGAGTTATTATAATTCTTTTGAAAAGTGTGATTTCATAATATTATTATAAATTTGGAATAATTATCCAGTTTACGTGGATTGTGAAATACCTTCGTTTATATATGAGATTTTTTTGATTTATATAGTTATATCTAAAATGGAATTATATATAACCGTAGTCATTTTGACTAATGAATTAATATAATATTTTGAAAGATATGGTCTTATGATAATATCGAATCTTGAAGATAATTATCTGATTTTTATGTGAATTCTGGAATACTTTTAATTCATAAATGAGTTTTGATTTGTATGATTATATTCATGTGGTGGAACTGTAAATTTGATTCTAACTATATGTATATTATGTTAATATTCTAATTCTTATATGAAGGGTCTAGTTGTCTCCAATAATTTGATTTCTTGATTATATCTTGCTTACTTACTGAGCCGTAAAGCTCATAAACCTTCATCTATTATTTTAAGAGTTCAAAACTAGTTTTGAGTCTAGATCAGAGATATTTTGGGTTTGGTATATAGAAGGTGAGGCCGGTCTGCATAAGATGATTAGTTCCTATGATGATAAGTGTATATTGACAGCTGTATTGATCTGATGTTGATTCTGTAAAATTTGAAGTTTAAATTTATATATAAAATAAAAAGTAGCTATTCTGTTATATCGCTATCTATGCAATAAGTATGTTATCTCTCATATTGTATTGAATTTTTGCCAAGTTGAATGCCTTGTATGTCTATAGGAACGGTACTCTATAAGTCTGCAGTGGCTATTCTCATTCTCAAAAATTTATTTTAATTTATATTCTGGGTCAAGGGCATGATGTATACCTATAATAAATCCCATGTAACCACCGTCTTCTCACTCTGATCTGGTTCTAAATAATAACCAAAAAGCTCCAATCATCAAAAGAACTATTTCAGTCCCTTCTTGGATCACATTTCGATGGCACATTGTTTCGGGGAAGGATGGTTTGCCATCAAGTATTCATTAGGAGAATGAATTGCATAAAGCTCTCCCGAAACCTAAATTTATCGATGCATCTCGATCCCAAGCTGCATGGATAAATTCTAGTATGGTGAGGTACCTCTAGTTTGGTGTTTGGGTTTAATTACTTATAGCCATTGCACAAATTAATCTTGTCCTATTTAAGGACAGCTTCATTGAAGAAGAGGTTTCTCATGAAAATGGAATTGGCCAGTAGGTGTTCATGTACAGCTACAATGTGGTTTGGTTGTGCTTCGGAATATTACGTGCAAGCCCATATCTTGGTGCGAGCCAATTTCATGGAATTTGGGTCTAAAATTAAAGGGCACGAATCCAGATCCATAACAGAAGACCCTTGAGGCCCATTAATTTGCAATGCGTCAGATTGCCATAGTATTCAATCATAATAGTATTCCGGTCGCGTATGATGCCTGTACGCCAAGAAAAATCATTTATTTAAAACTATAAATTTTTACATTAAGGCTATTGATTTTTATCTTAAAAACATCATTACAAATATTATAATTAAACTATGAACGATCACTGCAGTGTTTTTTAAAATTTCATTTTCATTTTTGGAACTAACTAATTCAAATAATCCTATGCATGAGAACTAAGGAAAGAAGAATAAAAATGTACTTGAAAATATATATATATATATATATATATATATATATATATATATATATATATATATATATTTTTTTTTTTTTTCAATCATTTTTTGCAAGAACAAAAAAAAAGAAAAAAATGAGAGAATTTGACTCTTCAAATATGAGAGGAGAAAAATATAAATAAAATATAAAAAAATAACAAAAAAAAATGTTGTTGATAGGAACTTGACCGATTACAGTTAGAGGAGAGAAAAGATCGAAAAAATGTCACATCTCATATAAGTTAGAATTATTCTTGACTCACAATCAATATGAGACTAATAGTATTTGTCCATCTACACTATAATAATCAATAAGTGGATTATCAAAAAATTATATAAAATCTATATTTAAAAAATATTTATATCGATAATCAACATGTAATAAATCATTTAAGATAAAGTAAGTATTCTATTTGAGAATACTTTTAATAGATAGAAAATCTCTTCATGTATAAGCGTGTTGATTGTCTGAACATGTACTATGCAGCATTATTTTTATTTTTTCACTTTTTTAAAAGAAAGACAATAGAAATTTGAATTTTATTTATTTTAAAATATAAAATATAAAATATTTGTTATTATTATTTATTTATATAAATAATAGACATAGTTTTGGTTGCAGGGGCGAGGAGAGGAGACAAAGATAGCGATGAAGGTGACATTGTGATGGTACCATAATGATAGTCCAAAATGATTTTTTTTTTATTTTTAAAATTTTAAAAGTAGAGATTTTTTTATTCATTTTTTAGAAATAGTGAATATATTATTTAGAAAATAGAAACGATATTATCAGACATTTTTAAGTTTTTTTTTTTTAAAACAAGTAGAAAACAAGAAAAAAAAGGACATGCCGAATAAATCCATGTCTTCATAATTTCTTTTTGCTTCCAGCCTATTTATTAGCAAGAAGTGGGTTTTGTCAGCCCAATTCATGTTGCTCGTGGTTGCTTGTATGTAAATAATACCAGCTTGAGCCATGAATAAAGTGGGCTACGTGGTTGGTTGATCTACATACAAGAAATGCCTGTTAATTACAATAATAATGATTAGAATTACAACCATACTTCCTACATGATTGTACATCCACTTTGTATGAAAGACATGCATATTTTATTGAGCAATATTTTTTTCATTCATTTCTTCTATTTATTTCAATGTAGATTAAGGTTTAAATCAACTTATGAGAGCAATGAAAATTTATTCTTTCTATTTATAATTCTACTTAGTAATATTAGTAAAAGCTTTTCAAAATATTGAAAATTTATATAGTTATTATGTATTGAGATATTGGAGGTCAACAAATAACAAATTTCAGGAGGTGTTTGATTGAGAGAAGTTAAAGTTTGGAATGAAAATAGAAATAGATTATTCTCATTTTAACTATTTGATTTTAGAGAATCTGATTTTTGGTGGATGTGAGAACGACTCAATTTCCTAAAACTTCAAAACTCATTCCGAAATGATTCACTTTATCAATAAACCCATTATGCCTTGCATCTCATGGATGATTCTCCGCACGCCATCATCTTCCCTACCATTCTTGCCACCCACAGCTTCGTCGGACACCGCTTGAGACTCACCTCTTAGAAAATCACTTCCGTCATTTCTTTTCCAATTTCTTCTCTATTTCAACACTGCATCTTAACGATTCCCATCCTCTTGAAATGTTCATCTTTTCTTACCTCCAATCTTGAAATCTTTGCTCAAATCTGTTGGAATTCCAAAATAAAGCAAAGCTCGTCATCTTAAGATATCTTGTAAACCTAACTCCAAACCTCCTAATCCCATCAGGACGAAAACGGGAAGCAGATAGAGGAGGAAAGCCAAACTTACTTTGATGCTGCCACAATCACCGGAGACTTTGGATTTCTATGCCCTAATGCCCTCCGATCCAATTCCGATATCTTCTAGCCTTCGTCTTTCAAAATCTGGAATCAAGTCGTCTAAGTTCTTGTCCCCACTGATTTGTGTAAATTTTTTTGAAATCATTTTATGAGTTAATTATAATTTTTTTTAAAAAAAAAATGATGCCATGCATATTGATGATTGTTTATTGATTTCTTTGGAATCTTAGTCTGGATGAGCTCAAACTGCAGTTGGTTTAAAAATTACTATTTTTGGATGCATTATTGATTATAAAATTATGCTCTAAATTTTTTTTTGAAAAAAAAAAATCATCCTTTGTTTTAAAGCAATTAATGTTAAGATTTACACTACTAACATAGCATTTTTCATATGCTTACAGGAGGTTTTATAATGCTTGAATTTTAATTATCTAAATTAATAAATTATGTTCAATTTCACATTTCTTAATATATATGTTCAGTATTAAATAATATAAAAATATTAAAAATAGATAAAAATAATTAATTTTTAAAAATTTTTAATTTAAGATTTAAATAAAAATTTGAGTTGATTTCGATTCGTATTTTTAAATGAACCAAATAATAACAATGAAAATCATTCATTCTCATTTTAACTCTGATTTCGATACTGGTTACGGATCAAATGCTTCGAGAGATATTATTATTTTAATTTTTAATTCAATTTATTTCGATTCTAATTTCAATTTTATTTCTAATTGCGAGCGAAATATATCTTTTTAGCAGTAAATGAAGCCAAATATGGGTGTTATTTGGATTTATGCAACTTCATTATTTGCAAACCTAACTATAGTTGCAACTTGGCTTAAATATTTTAAAGTATTGCAGGCTGAATTTTGATTTAGATCACGTTGATTAATTTTTACATTAAGCCTACGTACTGGCATACTAATTTCAAGAATAACAGGGAAGAGTTGTAGTGCCTATATGACATGATCGTTACATCTCGTCTTTATTGTTCACCATTAGTGGGAGCAGTCACGGACATGCAGCTGTTCATTAACATTATAATATAATTTTTTTATATTTATTCATTATTTTGCTACTATGTCATAGTATCTATTATATAATAAAAATTAATCAATATTTTTGTTAGCTTATTAGATAAAAATTTAATAATAATTTGTAATTGCAGATGGTCTAAACTTTTTGAAATATGCTTTGTCAAATTTTTTTTTAAAAATTATTTTTTATGAGAACATTGCCTATTGTACTTGAAGGAGATTATACATTAGAATGAATGAACACTTTTAATAATCATATTTTAAAAAAAAATATTAATACAAAAATTTTTATTTTATTTGATATTATTGAGACAATTCAACCGACCTCCGTTTCCGACTCTACATCGATCAAATGAATACATTATGCCGACTCACAATCGATTGACCGATCGACAGTCGGCTATTATCAACTAGCAAAGGACAACTCAGTTAACCTCCGACCGAACACCATCGGTATATCAAAGTTACTGATCGATGCTCATTCAGATCTTCAAAACTACCGATTTACCACTATTACCGACATATAGTCGGCCTATCTTCTCAACACACCTAACCATTATAAACGGTTATCGATTATGTGCCACGATCATTAGTAGGCATAAATAATCCATTAACTTCATGATTATGGTCCGATAATTTAGAGCCATAAAAAGTGGGATCACATGCTTGACGGTTACACCAGAATCATCTATAAAAAGGAGGTAAATGGAGCATGGATAAGATAATTTTGGGCGGAGATTCTATCATTTCAAATACTTATCTACTGTTCACCACTCTCTACTGACTTAAGATCGGAGGGTCTCCGTCGGACATAATTTCGGTCTATGAAGACTTGTTTTGCAGGTGCTCTTCATCGACGACAGATGACAGGAATTTGCTGTAATAGATTGGTGCACCAAATAAGGAAAAATGATATAATCAATCATGCTGAAAATCAGAGCTCAACACTCGACTAGATCGGTGAAGCAATTTTTTCGTCGGAAAGAAGTTCCTCCCCCACCTCCAGTGGCAGAGCCCAGTTCTTCGCGTCTTGTGGTCACCACTGACGCATAGATTGCTGCACTCATGCAACAAATGAAGATTTTGATGGAGGCGATCCAAAGCCTCCAGTAACAGCAAATCCAGCAATAATAGCCACCGGTAGAGCAGCCAGTAGCTCAGTCAGTGCCATCTAGGCACAGTCACTGTCTACTACGGTGCTCGCCCTTCTCATCTCCAGAGCGACGACCGTCTCGGCATTCTCATCGAGACGAACAACCACATTCTTGGCACTCCCATCGTGCCACTCATCATTCGCGGCATTCTCCTTCTCCTTCTCGTGCATATAGTATCAGGAAGGGGAAACAGCTTTGAGCTCTTCATGGGGTTCTATCCCTGGAGTTTTCCAGCAACGACAGCTTGATGACTACGAACGCAAGTTCAGAGAGATTGACTGCCAGCTTGCTCGACTTCAAATGGAAGGTTGGAAGTCTTCCAACGACTACAACTTCCACGCTAACCAGCCTCTCTTTTAGCGCATCTTGGATGAGCCGATTCCGTCTCGGTTCAAGATACTGCAGATGGAGCCATACGACAGCTCCACCAACCCGATCGACCACTTGAAGATTTATAAGTTTCTCATGATGATCTAGGGGGTAATTGATGCCATCTTATGCATTGGCTTTCCGATAATTCTTCGGAAGGCTGCTCGAGCCTGGTATTTCGGACTTCAGTCGAGAAGCATTAACTCTTTCGAGCAGCTAGAGCATTCTTTCGTGGTCCACTTCAGCACTAGCCAAAGGCTACCACGGACATCAGACAGTCTCTTCTCCATCAAATAAGGTGAGACAAAGATGTTGAGAGACTTTGTGGCTCGTTTCAATGCAGCTACACTTGAGGTCAGGGATCTCAATGAAGATATGGCCATATCGGCCATAAAGAAGGATCTGAGGGGATCGAGATTCATTTACTCTCTAGACAAGACTCTCCCTCAGATCTATGTTGAACTTCTGGAGCACGCGTACAAGTACATCCATGCGGATGAAGCTGCTTCTGATCGACGTCAGACAGACGAAAAAGGTCAGAAAAAGAAATAAAAAAAAGTGAAGCTCCGGCCAAATCAAGTAGGTCGACTATCAATAAGCGAGCTTTACCTTGACAATGGAGTCTGAAGCCAAGCAACTATGACAGGTATGACTCCTATACTCCTCTTTCTGCTCTCCTTACGTAGATCTTGATGGAGATCGAAGGAGAGAAGTACCTACGATAACCCCCACCAATGAAAGTATTGTCGAGGAGTTGAGATAGGAATAAGTACTATCAGTTCCATCATGATCACAGTTATGATACTGAACAGTGTATCCAGCTTAGGGATGAGATAGAGGTCCTGATTCGATGAGGCTATCTCAAAAAATTCTGACGTGATCGTCTGACTTAACCTCCCACCGACCAACAATCTCAATCACAAACCGAGGAGACACTCAATAATCGACCAACGATGGGAGTAATCAACATGATCTTCAGGCAACAGAAGTATTGGGGGGTAATTTTTGAAGAAGAGTAGGTGAAGAAACAATGACTTGACAATATAATTACTTTTTCAGAAGATGATGTTCGAAGAATATAAATTTTTCATGATGATGCTGTCGTTGTCTCGACAACGATAGCAAACTATGATGTAAAAAAAATTTAATGGATAATGAAAGCTCGATGGATGTTTTGTTTTACTCGATTTTCTTTCGAATGCGACTACTGATTGATCAACTCAGGAGAGTTTTGACGCCATTGGTTGGTTTCACTGGGGATACAGTTATCGTGGAAGAAAAAATCAGTCCCACTAACTGCCGAAACAGATCTACGATAGAGTACTATTCTCTTAACATTCATGGTTGTCTCAGTTCTTTCAGCTTATAATGCCATAATCGGACGATCTGGGCTTAATACTCTGAGAGCAGTAGTCTCGACATATCATCTGCTTGTCTGATTTTCGATAAGAAATGGAGTTAGAGAGATACGTGGAGATCAACAACTTGCTCGATGTTGCTTCCTGATTTTCACACAGAATAATCAACTAGAAGACTCTTTGTCTGTTGATAAATTGAATCTAAGAGAAAATAAAAAAAGGATGAACCAGTCGAGCAATCCATCCCACTAAAAGAAGAAGATCCTGAGAAGATGGTCCAAATTGGATCGTAGTTGCCTGATCCGGAGCGGCAATAACTAATATCTCTACTCAGAGCAAATGTTGATATTTTTGCTTGATCGACTACTGACATGTCAAGCATTCCTTCAGAGGTAATAATCCATCAGCTAAACAATGATCCAAAAGTTAAGCCAGTGAGGCAAAAGAAAAGACTTTTACACCTGAAAGGCAGAAGATCATCGACGAAGAAATCGACAAGCTTCTCGCAGCTGGCTTCATCAGGAAAGCTAATTTTTTCAATTGGCTCACCAATGTAGTAATGGTGAAAAAAATTAATGAGAAGTAGAGAATCTACATCGACCATATAAATCTAAATAAAGCCTGTCTGAAGGATAGTTTTTCTCTATCAAAAATTGATCAACTAGTTGATGCTACTTTGAAACACCAACTCTTGAGCTTCATAAATACCTTTGCAGGCTATAATCAGATTCGGATGGTACTTGAAGACGAGGAGCACATAGCCTTCATAACCGACAAAAGCATCTACTATTATAAAGTAATATCTTTTGGTTTAAAAAATATCAGAGTGACTTACCAACGACTAGTTAACAAGATATTCAAGGTGCAAATTGGGCGAAGTATGAAAATCTATATAGATGATATGTTGGTGAAAAGTCCTCAAACTACTGATCATGTTCGAATCTGGAAGAAGCCTTCAGCATACTTTGACGATATCAGATGAAGTTGAATCCGACTAAGTGTGCGTTCGGAGTAACTTCTGAAAAGTTCTTCAGATTTCTCATGTCGTAATGAGGAATCGAGGCCAATTCGGAGAAAATAAAAGCTACCATCAATATAAAGCATCCTAGTTTCAAGAAGAGATACAACAGCTCAATGGAAGGATCGCCGCACTCAGTCGATTCATCTCAAGATCGACAGAAAGATGTTTGTCTTTTTTCAAGACCTTGAGACAATCAAATGACTTCATATAGTCAGATGAGTGTCGATAATTCTTCAAAGATCTAAAATGATATTTGGCATCTCCACCGCTACTCACAAAATCAAAGGTCAGAGAAATTTTGTATCTCTACTTGACGACTTTGACAAAGACAGTTAGTTCGGAACTTATCCAAGAGGATAAGAATCGAATCCAACGATCGATCTACTACACTAGCAAGGTACTTCACAATGTCGAAGTAAGATATTCATGAGCGGAGAAGATAATCTATGCTCTAATCATACCATTACAACGACTTCGCCCATACTTCCAAGCACATCCTATTGTCATCTTGATAGATCAGCTGTTGAAGATAATTTTGCACCGACCTGATACTTCAGGTCGAATGGTAAAGTCGGCAATAAAGCTTAACGAGTTTGATATTCAATATCGTCCATGTCCATCAATGAAGATAAATTTTGGCCAACTTCATCATCGAGTGTACAATATCTGATAATAATCTTGAGGATGAATCTAACGATAAAATAAAACAAGCTACAACTCCCGAGCCCGACTTAACATTGGCATGGGTGCTACATATTGATGGAGTATTTAATGCACAAGGTAGTGGAGTTGGTCTCATCCTTACCAATTCTGAAGGGATTATAACTAAATATGTCATTCGATTTAATTTTAAAGCTTCAAATAATCAAGCCGAATATGAAGCACTCTTAGTCGGCTTGAAGATTGTCAAGGAGCTCAACATCGATAACCTGAAGGTCTTCACTGACTCACAATTGATTACTGGACAGGTCAAGAGTGAATTTAAAGTCTGAGATCCTGTTATGATAAAATATCTTCAGAAGGTGAAAGATCTTATATCCATTTTGAAGTATTTTAAGATCTTTCACATCTCAAGAGTAGAAAATACTCGAGCTGATGTACTTTCGTGACTCACAACCACTTCTTTCAACTCACTAGATTGAACATTCGTCGAATGTTTTGGACAGTTGAGTGTTGATAAAGTCGAAGAAGTACTACAAATAATTGATGAATCAAGCTGGATGGATCTGACTATCCAGTACTTGACTGATGAAACTCTACCTACGGATCTCTCAAAAGTCAAACGACTCAGATGGATGATCTCGCAATACATTTTGATGAATGGTCAACTATATAAGAGGTCAATCTCTCTTTCTTTACTAAAGTATTTGGGACCGACAGAAGCTGACTATGAACTCAGAGAAGCTCACGAAGAGATTTGAGGAAATCATTTGGGAGGCAAATCTTTGGCCTACAAAGTCTTACGATAAGGATATTATTAGTCCACCATGAAAAAATATACAGCTGAACTTGTTTGAAGGTGTGAACCATATCAGAAAAATGCAAATATAAAATACCAACTAGCTAGTCAACTGACATCAATTGTTGCACCATGGCCCTTCGCACAATGGGAGATTGACATATTTGATCCTTTCCCTTCGACATCTGGTTAGAGAAAGTTCATAGTGGTCGTCATTGATTACTTCATCAAATGGATGGAAGCTGAACCTCTGACGTAAATCACTGAAAGTAAGATGAAAAACCTCATTCAGAAATCAATCATATGCAAATTTGGTTTACCACACACTATCATCACTGATAATGGTCGATAATTCGATAATCAAAATCTCAAAGAGTTCTATACAAAATTTTATATTACGTATAAACTCACATCAATCGACCATCCATAATCCAACGGTGAAGTGGAAGTGACGAATCGATCAATTCTGTATAGACTTAAAATCAGACTGAATGAAGCTAAAGCCTCTGGATAGAAGAACTATATCCGATCTTATAGGCATATCGAACGACTTCTCGCATATCAATAGAAGAATCACCATTCAATCTAGCTTATGGAATGAAGCGATGATCCCACTTGAGATCGGATTACCATCAGTAAGAGTGAAATAATACAGTAAGTTGAGCAATTCAAAATATCGAAGAATCGATCTAGATCTACTTTCAGAAGTCTGACAACAAGCTCAAGTTCGAATGACAGTATATTGATAAAGGATAGTCCGGTACTATAATGTAAAAATTAGGCTAAAGATCTTCCATCTAGGAGATCTGATCTTAAGAAAGGCAGAAATCTCAAAACCTTTAGACCAGAAAAAATTATCTCCAAATTGGAAAGAACCTACAGAGTAACTGAAACACTTAGATCGGACACATATCGGCTGAAAACTCTTGAAGAAACAGTTATTCCATGAATGTGGAATGCTGACAACTTAAAAATATATCATCAATAAAGTTGTTCATATGTACAATACTCAAAATAAAATATTGAATTTCAGAATCACAAAAGTTTTAGCCGACTACAAAGTGATGTTAAGCCGATGAATGGATGGTCAATTTCTATCAACTATATTTTGATTTTTTATTATAAAAATTGACATATTGACTATATCTCGATTTTCACTGTAAAAGTCGATAAACTGACTGTACTTCGATACCGACTATATATTGACTTTTCATTGTAAAAATTGACTCTAGTCGAATGACTATTTATACTGACTTAGTTTTAATTAAACAGAATACTATGCCAATACAATCCAGATTGAATTGAAATTATACCGACTTGACTACGATCAGTCAAAAAATATTCGACTTTTTTCGATTATCAAATAATTAGATATACTGACCTGACTACAGTCGGTCAAAAGATATTCAGCTTATCACTGTTTATTCAAATACTTAAAAGGTAAAGTATGTCAATTAATATTTGACTAATGAATAAATCTTATGATTACTACAAAATGTTTGACTTGTCGATCGATATTCACTGTATGATTATAATTCTATGACAATGAAAGTATACATAAGAAAAGAAAGAATCTGCACTTAAAAAAATTTTCTTTCATTCATTGAAAAGAAAATTATAAAATTAGACCGAAGTCTTATTATAAAAATTTCTGATTACAAAAAGAAAGTGAAAATGTTACACCGATCATCAGTTATTGTCTTCATCTTTTTGCTCCGGCATAGCTTCGGCAACTGGAACAGCTTTTGGTGCAGTCGGTGCTTCATTTTCAGTCGGTGTAGCCTTCTTCTTCGACAGCTTCATCTTTCGATGCGGGAGAGATGATGTTGCTCAAGTCCAGATCTGGGTATAATTTTTCGATCGTATCTCGACCGTCCTCGTATCCAATGCAGTAAGAGGGGAACCCACCTTCAAAGATTTCTTCCTGGAACTCTTTCAAGTTCTTGAAGTTCTCGATGGCTTGGTTCTGAGTTTTCTTTGCCGACTCTGCTTCAGCTTTTGCCAACTCCACGTCAGCTCTTACGGAGGATGACTCAGCATCGGTCAGTGCCAGCCTTTCCAAGGTAGCCCGATGCCTTCCACGTTCGGCTTCAAGCTCATCAATTGATCCATCCCTCTCTCACCATAGCCGATGGATGGAGTGCTTCTTACTCTTGATCCGTGACTCAAGAGACAAGATATTCTGACGAGCTGACTCAAGTTTGGCTCTGGAGGATTGTAGATCGACGATCAAATGGGAGACTTCTTCCTAAAGCTTTGTCTCCCATTCAGTCACCACCTGGAGTTGTTCGAGGACGGCCATCTTTTCAGCATTGGCAGCCACCACTTTGTCGATCCAGGATCGATGGAAGTAAGCAATCTTCCGATAGTCGACCTCCAGGTCATGCATGTCATGTGTCCACTGAAAGCAGAAGATGAATCAAGTCATATAAAAAAAAGATATGTTGAAGAACTTACCCCGAATATTATCGGATAGAAGGAAGAAAATATCTTGACTACTGTCCGGTTCTTCCTACTCTCCCGATCAGTCGGGAGAAGAGCAGCTTGGATGAGCCACTTGGCCAATGTCTGATTGGCCATGGCTGACTCACCCTCAAAAATTTTGATGTCAAAGAGAACGGGATGGCCCGCCGACGATCCATCATCTGCCGAAGTCACCGGCACCTTCCCTCGATCTCCTGTCGACAATCCCGTGCTTGAGAACATAGAGAGGTCGGTGCTCGACTGTGCTCGAGAATGTTCTGCTGTCAAAATAGCTGGAGTAGTCATGGATTATTTTGGCTCGATCGTGACTTCTACCTTGGTCTGAACTTCTGCTGATGGAGCTACTGATGGTACTATTGTAGCTCCATCTTCTTCTGCCACTCCATCTTCAGCGGACAGTACCTCAAGGAGTATTGTCAGGGTCGACAACACCAAAACTCCTCGAAAACTGACTCCGACGGAATGTCGATTCCCTCGTCGATGTAGATGGAGTAACTACCCAATCCTTCTTCGACGATCGGGAGGATCCAGCTTCAGATGCTGCCTTCTTCTTAGCAGCATGCTGACGAATATCGATAGTTGACACTCGTACCTTCGACTGCATAGCTGCAATCAGAACAAAAAAATCAGTACAGTTCAGAAACAAACAAAAGTAAAAAATGAAAGTGATCAACTATGCTATACCTTAGGAGGTGACCGAACTAAGACCGACATCATAGAAAGCTTGTTCGATCATCAGCTCTCATTGCGGTGGCATTGCTATATCTTTCAGTCAGTGAAAATCTTTTCGATCATCGACCTCCACCCGACTACTCTCATTGAGGTCGGTCCTTGGATCACCACAGCATGAAGGAAAGCCCCAGAAAAAAGAAGAAGAAACAAAGAAAAATTAGTTCTTCCATCCATGAATAGACAATGGAAGACCGATGATGAAAGAAAAATCTTTTTTGGGTTGAAGAACCACCAACCCTTGGCATTAGGATGAGGACGAAGGACGAAGAAAGTTTGAAAGAGAGAAGGATGGGGCTCAATCGGTATGAGCTGACATAACAAAGTGAAACTGATAATCAATCGGATGAAGTTTGGAGCAGCTGAGCAGGACAGAGACGGTAATAGTCAAGAAGATTCTGGACGAACTCTAGAATCGAAAATCGAAGATCAGCCTGAAGGTCTTCAACATAAAATACGATCTGATTCGGAGGAGAGTTAATCCGACCATCCACGTCAGGAGGAAAGAGCTGATACTGCTTTTAGAGCCGTTCAATATTTGATTCGAATAAAGAAGAAGCTTTCATTTTCGGATCTGAAGAAGAATCATTGGTCGGATTCTCCGACCGACTATCCTGAGAAGAAAAAGTCCTAGCCATAAAGATGAAAAACTAGAGAAGAAAATCCTAAAGCAAAAAACCCAAAGGGGAGAAGGACCCAAAGAGAAGGATGAGAAAACTTGACCTGAAAGCCAAAGAAGGTGCTAAGAAGAAGACCTGAAAAAACTCCTGGTACTGGGGCAGCAGAAGCTTCCGTTGCAAAAGATGTAGACAAATGCAAAAGTAAAATCTAGCTGAAAGCGACTCCATATATATAAGATCCCTCAATGGTTCGGATGAAATAAATTAAATCTGAATCTCATCAGATAACGACATGTGGCAACATCCAAACCGACCATTGATCGTGCCACCTCACCGTTATCTGCGTGAATAGCTCCGACTCAATGATGTTTGGATATGTGGCCAAGATCTACTAGTCAGAATCAAATCGTTCAGATATTCTAGATGCTGAATTATCTTATCAAAATGATAGTTCAATAATGATTTCACAGCTATCGAAATAGCAAAACAGCTGGAGATCTCTCATATTCCAAAAATCATAAAGGCTAGCAGTCGAATTGGGGTTCGAAGCAATAGTGATGACTCCTTTCATCCAACGTGACAGACCACGTAATAATATACATATCAGACCACCTTGAATTTAGGAGTGGGGGGTAATTGTTGGGATAATTCAACTGATCTCCGATCCCGACTTTACATCGACCGAATGAATATATTATATCGACTCACAATCGATTGATCGATCGATAGTCGGCGATTATCAACCAATAAAGGATAACTCGATTAACCTCCGATCGAAGACCATCGGTATATCAGAGTTACCGATCGATGCTCATTCGGATCTCCAAACTACCGACTTATCACTATTACCGAATATAGTCAGTCTATCTTCTCAATACACCTAACCATTATAAATATTTATCGAGTATGTGTTATAGTCATTAGTGGGCATAAACAACCCATTAACTATAGTCCGATAATTTAGCATCATAAAAAGTGGGATCACGTGCTCAACGGTTACACCAGAATCATCTATAAAAAGAAGATAAATGAACAATACGGGTCAGGCAATTCTGGATGAAGATTCTACTATTTTAAATATTCTTATCTGCTGTTCACCACTCTTCACTGACTTAAGCATTGAAGGATCTCCACCGGACATAATTTCAGTCTGTGAGGACTTTATTTTGCAGGTGCTCTTCACTGACGACAGGCGACGTGAGATTGGCCGCAATAGATATAGTATATAATTTAGCCTTTCTATCATTGATGGACATATGATAAATAATTTTATAAAGATTTGAATTCTGAGTAGTTATGATTTTGCAGATAAGAGGAATCCAAAAAAATTATTATGACAGATTCAAATTTAAATAAAGAAAGAATGTGATAGCTCATAAGAAGAAAGAGTTATGTCTCATCCCTTGATTTCTATCTCCAACTATAATGGATCTTTGTTCCATATTTATATAAAAAGGGCCAAGGGACCCCAAAAGGGAAAAATGGCTTTCAAAGGGAGAAACTCATTATTGACTAGAAAATTGTACTCTAGATTTTTTTTTTTTGCAAAAATTAGTCATCCTTTGTTTTAACTTTACAATTAATGTTAGGATTTACACTACTAACATAGCATTTTTCATATGCTTGCAAGAGGTTCTATGATGCTTGAATTTTAATTATCTAAATTAATGAATTATGTTCAATTTCATATTTCTTAATATATATATATATATATATCCAGTATTAAATAAAATAAAAATATTAAAAATAGATGAAAATAATTAATTTTTGAAGATTTTTAGTTTAAGATAAAAAATGAGAATTTGAGTTAATTCTGATTCCTATCTTTAAATAAATCAAACAATAATCATGAAAATCATTCATTCCCATTTTAACTCTGATTTCGATTCTAGTTACAAACCAAATGCTTCGAGAGATGTTATTATTTAAATTTTTATTCCAATCCATTTCGATTCCAATTTTGATTTTGTTTTGGTGGCGAGCGAAACACACCCTTTTAGCTATAAATGATGCCAAATATGGGTCTTATTTGGATTTATGCAACTTTATTATTTGCAAACCTAGCTATAGTTGCAACTTGGCTGAAATATTTTAAAGTATTGCAGGCTGAATTTTGATTTAGATCAAGTTGATTAACTTTTAGATTAAGCCTATATATTGGCATACTAATTTCAAGAATAATAGGGAAGAGTTGTAGTGTCTACATGACATGATCGTTACATCCCGCCTTTATTGTTCACCATTAGTGTGGGCAGTCTACGACATGCAGTTGTTCATTAACATTATAATATGAAGTTTTTTATATTTATTCATTATTTCACTACTATGTCATCGTATCCATTATATAACAAAAAATAACCAATATTTTTGTTAGCTTATTAGACAAAAACCTAATAATAATTTGTAATTGCAGATGGTCTAAACTTCTTGAAATATGCTTTGTCAAATTTTTTTTTTTAAAATTATTTTTTGATGAGAACATTGCCTATTGTACTTGAAGGAGATTATACATTAGAATGAATGAACACTTCCAATAATCATGTTTTAAAAAAATATAAATATTGGCATAAAAACCTTTATCCTATTTGATATGGTATATAAATTAGCCTCCCTATCATTGATAGACACATAATAAATAATTTTATAAAGATTTGAATTTTGAGTAGTTACAATTTTGCAGATAGGAGGAATCCAAAAAGATTATTATGACAGATTCAAATCTAAATAAAGAAAGAAGGTGATAGCTTATAAGGAGAGAGAGTTATATCTCATCCCTTGATTTCTACCTCCAACTATGACAGATCCTTACTCCATACCTATATAAAAAAGGCCAAGAGACCTCAAAAGGAAAACATGGCTTTCAAAGGTTTATAAGTGTCGATCAATCTGGCTTTTAGGGCATACATCTAATAACATCCCACTTGATTTAAAATCAATTGGCTATAAATCTAAGTCCCATCTTCTCAAGATGGACTTTAATATTTTACTGACTCAATTGCTTTGTCAGTGGGTCAACAATATTGTCTACAGTGTCGACTCTCTTAACCTCGATGTATCCCTTCTCAAGGTAATCGTGGATGAGGTGGAATCGTCACTCAATATGCTTAAATTTTTTATGAGACCTCGGTTCCTTAGCTAGGGCAATGGCACCATTGTTATTGCAAAAGAGGGGGACAGCATTTGATGGCATCACACCTAGCTCCGCAACGAACTTCTTGTACTAGAACAACTCCTTAGCAACTTTTGATGCAGCGATATATTCTACTTTCATGGTGGAGTCTGTAATAACAAGCTGCTTGAAATTCTTCCAACTTACAACACTGCTATTGCACAAAAAAATACTGTCTGATATCGATTTTCGATCATCAATGTCAGACATAAAGTCGAGTCAGTATAACTTATATCCATAATTCTCCATTATCAAGGATAAAAATATATCCTTAGTCCTTCTCAAGTACTTGAGGATATATTTCACAGAAGTCTTATATTCTTCTCCTGAATTTGACTGATATTTTTTCGTGACACTCACGACATGGGCGATATTAGATCGTGTACAAAGCATGGCATACATGAGGTTCCTAATTGCTGAAGCATATTTAATCTAGCTCATACGTTCTATCTCTTTCGATGTGTTGAGGCACATCTTTTTGGAGAGATGAATTCCATATCTGAAGGGTACTAATCTCCTTTTGGAGTTCTCCATGCCGAACCTCTTCAGCACCTCCTCAATGTATATCTTCTATGAAAGGTCTAACATCCTTCTAGATCTATCTCTATAGATCTTAATCCTCAAAATAAAGGATGTTTCTCCTAGATCTTTCATAAAAAATTTTTTAGACAACTACAACTTGACCGACGTCATCATGGGAATGTCATTCCTAATAGAAAGTTTGTCATCTACATATAGTATGAGGAAGGTGACAGCACTCCCATTGATCTTTTTGAAGACACATGATTTCTCTTCATTTTTTATGAAACCAAATGATTTGTTTACATTATTAAAACATGCATTCCAACTCCGAGATGCTTGTTTAAGTCTATAAATAGAACTTTGCAGTTTGCAAACTTTATGATCACTATCATTGAAAGTGAAATTAAATGACTATTTTATATAGATATCTACCTTAAGATATTTATTTAGAAATATTATTTTCACATCTATTTGTTATATTTTATAGTCGAAATATATTGCAACGGCAAGCAATATGTGGATGGACTTAAGTATGGCCACAGACGAGAAGATATCTTGATAGTCAATGCCTTCGTGCTGACTATAATCTTTCGCTATAAGCCTAGCTTTAAAGGTCTCTACCTTTCTATCTGCATCAATCTTTCTCTTATAAATCTATTTATATCCAATAGGTACAATACTCTTGGATAGATCCATTAAGGTCCAAACTTAGTTTGAGTGCATTGAGTCAGTTTCTGACTTCATTGCCTCTAATCATTTTTCAAAGTCGATATCTGATATTGTCTCGTTATAGATTTTGAGATCATCCCCATATATCTCATTTTCTATGAGGAATATTTTCTTTACATCCTCTGAGATAATACCTAAGTATCTCTTTAGAGGACGAAAATTCCTGCTTGACCTATGAGGTGGAGGAGATGCACCAAGTGGCTCTAACTGAATCAGTTCCACAGGTTTCGAAGTTTATTGCTTTTCAAAGACTTTTTTCTCGAGCCCAATCTGTCTTTCCGTGCCTCCATCTTGAATAAACTATTTTTTAAGAAAGACTGCATGTCGACTCACAATCACATTGTGATCTTTCAGAAGATAGAAATAATATCTTAAAAATTCTTTAGAATATCCTAAAAAAATGAGCTTTAAGGGATCTTATTCCTAACTTGTCTTCCTATTGTTGTTTGACATGGGCCGGAGGATCCCAAATCTTGAGGTAACTCAGATTCGATTTCTTATCATACGACATCTCATATAGTATGATAGGAATAATTTTAGATGAAACCCTATTCGATAAATAAATTATAGTTAATAGATTATACCCTCAAAAAAAATAAGAAGGTTAGTGAAGCTCATCATGGATCAAATCATATCTAATAGGATCTGATTTTTTTATTTTAAAATTTTGTTGAGTTAAGGCGTTCCAAATGGAGTCCATTGTGAGACTATGCCATGCTTCTTGAGATAATCCAAAAATTCTCCACTAAGATATTTGCCTCTTCGATCTGATCAAAGAACTTTAAAGAACTTTTCAGTTTATTTCTTTACTTCATTTTTGAATTCTTTAAACTTTTTGAAGACTTCAGATTTGTGCCTCATAAGGTACATGTACCCATATCATGAAAAATCATCGATAAAGATTATGAGTAGGAATAACCTCTTCTGGCTAGCACATCGAATGGGTCGCACATATCTGAATACACCAGAGCAAATATTTCTGTGGTCCTTTCTCTGTGTCCTATAAAGGAAAGCTTGATCATTTTTTCTTGAAAGCATAATTCACAAATCGGATATAACTCAAAAGTCAATGGATCTAAAAGTTCAATTTTCTCTAACCTATTAATCCTGTCTTCTCCTATATGACTTAACCTTAAGTGCCATAAGTACTTTTGGTTAACTTCATCTCTAGGCATTTAGATCCTACGACATTCATATTTTGTTCGATACAATTTACAGATACATCGACATGTAACTGAAAGAGATCATTAATAAAAAAATCACTTTCAATTTTATTATTTATAAAATCATCTTGCGTTAAGTAAGAGACAGAAATTAGATTCTTGCTCGCAGCAGGTACAAAATAATAGTTTCTTAAAAATAAAATATTTTCTGATGGTAGTTGAAGAGGGTATGTCTCCACAGCCACAACAGTAATCTTTGCTCCATTCCTTACACGTAGGGATATTTCTCCTTCTCTCATCCTCCTGCTATCCTCAAGATCATGCAAAGAAGTGCACAGATGAGCACTAGATCTGGAGTTAATCATCCGACTGGATGCAGAAGAAATCGTTAGATTTATTTTTATAAAAGCATACCTTCAGAAGGTCCACCTTCTCTCATATTCTTCAGACTCATCAGGTAAGCTGGACAGTTCTATTTCCAATGATTGTCCTTATCATAATGAAAATACTTTTCTTTTTCGGTGGTCTTCTTCTTTGAAACCACCTTCTTCTCCTTTTTGCTCTCCACTTTTTGCTTCTTCACGGACTTTTTCTTCTTCTCAGTCGACTTTTGTTTGAAAAAAGTTTGCTCCACAATAAGTAAAGAGCTCCTTAAATTTTTTGAGGTTTTCTCTGTTATAACCGATATATTGACCAATTCATATGTGGTGTACTGGATCTTATTCATATGAAAGTTTACTATAAAGTATGCATATGAATCAGTTAAAGATTACAGAATGAGGTCAACCTGCAACTCCTTATCCATAGACATGTCGAGCTTCTTAAGCTCTTTTAGGTCCTAGATCATTGTCAGACAATGTTCATGGACCGACTATCCATCATGTATTTTTATCTTGAAGAGTCACTTGGATACTTCGTAGCGAGCTGTACAGTTTTGCTCACCATACAACTTTTATAGGTGAGTCAGTATCTACCTAGCAGTCTTCATATCTTCATGTTGGTGCTGCAACTCATTAAATATCGAGGCCAACACATAACACTTGACTTTATTGTCATCATCCAACCACTTCTTATAAGATGCTCTCTGATCAGGAGTTAGACGGACTGGCAAGGGGGTGAGATTCTGCTTGAGAGTATAGGCTATCTTCTTAAAATTTAAGATGATCTTAAGATCCCATAGCCAATCCTTAAAGTTTGGTTCGGCCAATCGATTGGTCTCTAGGATCCGGGCAAGAGGGTTTGAAGCAGCTATTTCCTACAGAGAGATGAAAGTTTTAGTTAGATTTTGTAATTGACTTAATCAATTTATTTTAAAAATTTTATTTTAAAAATAAATTAGAACTTTCATTATTTTTTTGGATCTCTTACACTCTCCAGATAGAGAAACAAAAACTTTCATAATTAAAAATTTTTAATGGGTGCTGCGATTTTACCGATTGACTCACTACCTCACCTAATAGCTATTGGTGATGGTCAACCGATGAGTAGATAATTCTTATCTAATATTTTTTCAAACATATTATAGTCAATCTCAGTCTCTAATTCATGAAGCCTCATCGTGCCTGAAATATTGGCCCACTCATTAGTTAAGTCAAACCCATTATTTTTATGAAATGGAGTCGTCATTAGGATCCTCACCATATCCGAAATATTGAGCCCAACCCTATCTCTACCCCACAGTATCTAATGCTAATAGTATAGTTGCATCTTTTCGGTGCAACTGAATCACTATGACCAGTCAAGAACAATCAACCTCGGGAAGGACCCGCACAACTACAACGGTGGAAGACCGCTAGACTTAATATTTAATAAAAAGATTTAGATTTAGAGCTTATCCTTAATTAGTCATAACTGTTATGACTAACCTAGTTGCATGGACTAGCTCGAAACATTAAGCAACCTAATTTAAAATTTAATCGATCAAGTTGGCTAGATAAGTGTGATTGTTGGGAGGATTGTAGATGCTTGCCTTAGACACCATTTGTCATAGTTAGATAAGCATGATCCTAATTAAAAATCATGATCGAGACTTATCTTAAACATCAATTGATCAATTAGAATCAAATAGATCAGCCTAGACTCGGGCTCGAACCATTGAGCTAAATTAGATTTTTTAGTTGATCGAAAATATATGGCTGTTAATCGATCTAATCAATCTATAACTATTGGGTTGGTTATGAGCACACTTGACCCAATTCTAGTCAACTTTTGATTTGCTTTGATCAACCACTCATAACTAGATTTAATTGAGCTACCCACACCCATAACTCCATATTTTATGCAATAAAAATTGATCTTAAATTCTCAATTTTGGATCTCTTAATTTTATATCTTAATTCTTAATTAAATACATTATGAACATGAATTTAGTTTAGATGTCGAAATAATTTTAGATCTAAATAATTTTTAATAATATATCTTTTACAATTAATTCATGCAAAGCTACATAAAATTTTAGATCTTTTATTCTAAATTTTAGATTTTTAAAGTTTATGTTTAGATCTTTAATTCATAATTATAGATCTAAAGTTTTGTACGTAATATAAAAAATCCTCTTTTCACTGTTCTTTTTCATAAAACATCACAAGCGGTACCCCTACACGTCATAAGAGAATCCATCGATTAGACAAAAGAGAGACTTTAATCTCTGCTTCCTCTTATGATCGGACAGTCATAGTGATGTACCCATTATGAGTACTAGGCTACTATGATTTTAAACTAAATGTATATATCACATATGTATCAGACCTAAACATCTCATGATTCACATAAAATCAAATTGTAATGATAATGTTCAGATCTATGCATCTCATGCAGTATAACAATTATGTTAAGTTTTATGTTCTTAATTAGATTACTGATTTTTAATTTTCTAATCTTAAGCTTCAGATCTAATCTTTACTTTTAGATTAAACATAAAAATCAGTCCTAATAAGTGCATAAAAATCAGATCTAATTTTAGACATGCTAATCATATCGAAAAGTTGAATTCTAGATCTAATCTAATTTCAGATTCATATATAAATAAGATCTAATTGATTTTAATTCAAGTCTAAACATAACTCAGATCTAATCTGATTTAGATCTAATCTTAATTTTAGATGCATAATCCTAAATCTGGCTCTGATACTAGCTAAAGAAAAGATCACACGTCCGATCGATCAGAACAGGGTGCAGCAAAATTCAAAATTTTTTTTTGATCTAACGTACAATCCGATTGAGATCTAATCTTGATCATAGCTAGATCGATCGTAAATCTAAATTAAGAGATATCAGAAAAATAAAGATTTAAACTACTTTTAATTAGATGGTAATATGATCATATCACCTTGTGCGTGTAGAAGAACTCTGTAGTCCGATGATCGATGGATTCGAGATTTGCTGTTGAGCCGTATGCGTGCCTGCTCTCTATAGGTATCCACTCAGACTCAGACTAAGATTCTCTCTCCATCTTCAATTTGTCTATTACTAGATGGATCTGCAAGCTCCTGGATCAGCTTTGGATCTGATCTTCAGCAAGATTCCGATCAATGCTTGATCGTAGCCTTCTTGTTTCTTCGCGTAGATCAAATAGATCTCAATACTTCAAGACCATTAGATGGAACGCCCAACACCTTTGGATATGGGAGAGGATCAGAGATCAAAAAGGAGAGTGATGATGGCGTGGAGAAGAGGAGAGGAGGCATGGAGACTTTGTTATGATGAGCACTAGCATCAAGCCGTTTGACATGGATCCTTTTATAGATATTTGATCAGATCAAATGCCTTAAAGCAGAAGGATTCTACTAAGGCACCACCCCATTTGATTTCTCCCCTCATTTTGTCATACAAAATCATCAAAGAATTCAGATGTGGCCAGTGCAAGGGATAAGGGTTGTTGTCATCCAGGTCAATCCTCTTCGATTTGAATTCGAACACTTCAAATTCGAATTCAAATTCAAATTTGAATTTGAATTCAGATATAACCACCTCCTTCTTATCCTTATCATCTCAAATTACATTTAAACTCTTCAAATTCAGATGAGCATTATCTCTATCCTCTTTTCCTATCCATAAGGTGGCATCCCTTTTGATCTCATCCATTTGGGGTGTCCATCTAATCTCTTTCGAATATTTCACATAGAAAAGTGGGGCATCATTTAATTCTTACATGATGGAAGGCTTCGGGACTCCAACTCTTGTTGTTCTAATGAGCTAGCTTAGATTTGGTTAGACTTTATCTATAGAAAATCCAAATCAAGCAGGAGAGAATGGATTTAACTATGTGCTAGTATGGCTTCCTTAAATCCAAAGTTAGGACTTAATTAATCCTAATCCAATCAGACCATACGTAGTCCAAGTGTGTAATCCTAGACCAAAATTCTTATTTCTGTGACCCCATAGGTCTAATTCTATCTGATAGTGAGATATGTTATGATCTTTATCAGCAACATCATTGAAACTCTTTTCGATGGATCGAAACTTTTTCAATTCAGTCAATTAAAATTATTGATCATCGACATAATTCTAATTGATCCCACAATCCACTAGTGATACTTAGTAATATATGGTGGCAATCCAGCAGCACTGAATGGTGAACCTTTAAGTACAGTTATCTTGTGATTCGATTCTTCTATCGTGAGTCTTGAGAAGACATAAGTTAAGGATAACTCATCAAACCTAATTCTTGTCATATGCTAGAATCAATCGACTCGAGTCTGATGTAAAATCTAATAGAAATATCTTTTTATTTTTTGCAGTACCATGACCATGAACTTTAAGACTTAGCCTCATGATCTATATAGGATTACTCATTATCTATCGATAGATCCCATCTTGGTATACATCTTATTTCTATAGTGAGTCTACTGTAGCCAATTACACTCAAGACTCCATATGGCTAGGAGATCAACTTATGATGTAATTAAACTATAGCAATCTCACTGTGAACAATCGAGGTATTGTTGGTCAAAGAACTAGTCACACTGTCGTAGCATCGAGTTAGTCACTGATGAGAAGGTAGATATCCTAGTGATTACTCGTGTTTGATCACGCTCAGTATCCTTGATCCTAACATATACTTGTACTCTTATTTTGGTGTCTCTACACTATAGATTCAAGACTTATCTATCCTAAGAAAGCGATTGTGCACCAATCTCTCTGGATCAAACACCATTCCTTTGATGATCCTATGATAGGTCAAAGAACTAGTCACACTGTCGTAGCATCGAGTTAGTCACTGATGAGAAGGTAGACATCCTAGTGACTACTCGTGTTTGGTCACGCTCAGTATCCTTGATCCTAACACATACTTGTACTCTCATTTTGGTGTCTCAACACTATAGATTTAAGACTTATCTATCCTAAGGAAGCGATTGTGCACCAATCTCTCTGGATCAAATACCATTCCTTTGATGATCCTGCGATTGGGAGCAATTTATGAATTAATTATAATGACACGTCTCAAATTCTCAACTCTTGAGAATATGTGTCATTATCCTCATTAACTCAATGGACGATTCAGAGATACTTAATAACACAGATCTGAATGAAAATAAATCTAACTTTATTAATTTATAAGTTAATATTATAAAAAATATCTTAAAAAAATTTACAAGTATTAGCTAATCTGGCTTCTAGGATATACATCTAACAATAAGGAAAACTTCAGATAAGCCTAATTTGGATAGAGAATATTACACCTCCAACTCTCGCACCACCATTCTCTTTCTTTTCTTTATTGTTCTCAAGCTCCAACTAACTTAACCATTAGAGGGTTCTCCACTAGAGAACCTCCAATGTGAACAGACTTCTCTTGCAGGTTCCCTTTCAGTAGCTTCGCTCCTAATTGGCATTCAAGCTCAATTACATTTGCCTCAAATTGGAGTCTTGTAGTAATAGATTGATGCTAGAGAAAAGGTCGAGTTTACTGAAAGAGAAAAGAGAAGATAGCAAAAATAAGAGTGCACAACTCCACTGCCTCTCCCTATTACGGTGGATCCACAGTCGTTCAATATCTTACTCTAGTAGATCTAGACATTGGCCAACGCCATATAGTAGCTCCAGCAAGTGATGGAGCAGCATCCCTGCTCGGAGCTAGCACTTCAAATGGCTCCTTCTCGGCATAACTATCGATCTCACTCCAAATCTCAGGATCAACCCCCGACGAGCCTTCTACTCCACTCCTGCTTTTGCTCCCAGCTAGATACCTTCCCATCGAAGCTTGAAGAAGAAAGACTAGTGATAATGACCTCCCACCTCCTCCGATGGAGGCTCTGCTCTAGGTTACCTCACGAATCAGAAAGCCTCGTCGGGAAGAAGATCTCGAGCAAAGAGTTCGGAACATCTAGCACCACCTCAGTGAGGCTTAGAATGGGAGTCACCAAAATGATGAGGAGAACAACAACCGACCAATGATTGTTGTCATCAATATGATCTCCAGTTTTACAGATGGCAGGGGGGTAGAGGACCAAACAGAAGAAGCAAAGAAAGTGAATGAGGGACATTATTGATCTCTGAGGAGCTCAGACTCCCTATGACAATACTATCGTCGTATCAATAATGATAGTAAATTGAAGGCTTCAATAGGATCTTCATTCCTCGAACATGGAACGTTAAGAATTTGAGGATGCCTTATCAGTAAGTTGTGCATCCATTAATTGCATCAATAAAAAATCAGCATTTATATAGGTTTTTTGTGAAAGTGACCAAGTGAAGAGTCCGACTAAAGTTAATCATATTTGACCACAAATGAAATCATTAGAAGTAATTGAAGATATCTTAAGAGGATATCCAAAATATAAGCTCAAGATAGTTGGATCAAACCTTAACCCTCGATATGGCCATCGGCACTCCTCACCCACGGACAAATCGAGCAGAGATCGAGGATGATGACGAAGGGACTAACCCTCTGAAAACTCATATGGCAATCTACTGCTCCTCGTCCATGAGTGAGTCGAGTAGAGACCAAGGATGATGATGAAAGGACTAATCCTCCAGAGATCCTACATGGCCATTTGGTGCTCCTCATTCATGAACAAGTAGAGTAGAGACTAAGGATGACGATGAAGGGGCTAACCATCCGAGGACCTCACATGGTCATCTGGTGCTCTTTGTCTACAGATGAGTGAGCGGAGGCTAAGGATGATGATGATGGGGCTAACTCTCCAAGGACTCCACATGACCACTTAAGCTCCTCATCCATAGACGAGTTGAGCGGAGGTCGATGATGATGGTGATGATAGAGCTAACCCTTCGAGGATCCCATATGCTCGGTTGGTGCTCCTCATCCACAAACTAGTCGAGTGGAGATCGAGGATGATAATGAGGGGACTAATCCTTCAAAAATCTCTTATAGACACTTAGCGCTCCTTGTCTATAGATGAGTCGAGTAAAGGTCTAGGACGATGACATTGACTTGGTAAGATTTACTGTCAAGATTCAACTTTAGATATTTCAACTTCTGACCGACTATTTTCTTCACTCGAGCTAGAGAAAATGGCTCATGCTCGAAAGTGAGGGACATATGATGTGGTATATAAATCAGTCTCCCTATCATTGATGGACATATGACAAGCAATTTTGTAAAGATTTGAATTTTAGATAGTTACAACTTTACAAATAAGAGGAATCTAGAAATGGAAGGATTATTATGATAGATTTAAATCCAAATATAGAAAGAAGGTGATGGCTTATAAGAAGAGAGTTATGCCTCATCCTTTGATTTTCATCTCTAACTATAATGGATCTTTGCTCCACACTTATATGAATAGGGCCAAGGGATCCCAAAAAGAAAAAAGAGCTTTCAAAGGGAGAAAGTCCTACAACTCAAAGCTCTCATGGTGAGAGGTTCTTAAGCTCTCATCCATCATTCTATTTTCTTTTTTTTTGTAGGTCCATAGGTCTGTGAGCTCCTCAAACTGACCTCTAAAGGCCAAACTTCCAAAGCAAACCTCTAAAGATCGATCTCTAGAAAGCTGAGCTTCTAAAGGCCAAGCTTCTCTACTCGACCTCTAATGGTTGAGTTCACAAAGCTGACTGTGAGATCGAGTTCTTGAAGGCTGAGCTCCTTAAGCCAACCTCTAATGGTCGGGCTCTCAAAGTAGATCTATGAAGACTGACCTTCCAAAGCCGAGCTCCTGAAGGCTGAGCTTCTGAAGCTGACCTCTAATGGCCAAGCTCCCAAGCCAATTCTCAAAATCGAGCTCCTGAAGTCGATCTCTTGAAGGTCAAGCTCCAAAGACCGACCTTCTAAAGTCAAGCTCCCGAAGGTTGAGGTGAAAAGATCTACTTGAGAATGCCGACCTGAGAAGGCCGACTAAAAGCAAACTAATTAGAGCACGATTATGACCAAGCACTCATCGATGACTCATCAAGAATACCATGGAGTGCCAAAAAGCCAAGATCGAATGACCTCATGCCACCGACTTCTGTCTGAACTCTGACTCAAATGACTACCGACCCCAAGGTTGGGATCCAATGGATGATGGAAAATGAGGTTCAGTGATCTGCATGGGCACTGATACATCCAAGACAAAGTCTTGACTTTGTACCGACCTCAAGCCATCCAATCATATGGGCAATTCTTGAAATCTCCCAACACTTTCAAAATATGGGTACGATCCGCAACTGACATCCACGACTAACAATCCTGATTTAAAGATAGATTTTCTATCCGAACAATTTATCAAAATATGGCCCAATGACCTAAAGAATCAGGTCTAATATTCTATAGATTCCAGCTAACGACCTATGGCTCTATCTTAATATAAATAGGTACCAAGGGGACCCTCTAATAAGCCTAATCTGGTAGAGAGTACTACACCTTCAACTCTCGTATTCATCATTCTCTCTCTTTCCTCTATTATTCTCAAACTGCGGCTAATTTAACCATTGGAGGGTTTCCTACCAAGAATCTTCGACGTGAGCAAACTTCTCTTGCAGATTTTTTTTCAATGCCTTTGCCTCCGACCAACATGCACCCTCAGCCCCATTCATCTCAGATCGCAGTCTCACAGTAATATTATTATTTTACAATAGGATGAATTGAAGCGATATTTTGTAAATACATAATTATCTTGAATATATCAACTATTTCTTTATTTTCCAATCACTTGGAAGGGACAAAATAAACATCTTATTTTTTCTTCAAAAATTTTTTATCTTTAGTGGATCTCTCAGAAGGATTCGAAGCCAAATGAAGTTTTGACCATCTGTCAGAGAAAAAAGAATGAATTGATCTTGTAGGATTCTCAAAAATTTTTTCGATTTTTTTTGAAAGCAGATGATTATTCATCTGTTCTCATGTTTTGTGAATAGCCAAAATATTGAGGAAGATCTAAAAGGGCATTTCGAAAATTGATCTGATTCTATCTCTATTCATTCTATTTGAAGAAAGGAAGGATCCAAAAGAATTGATCTTTCTTTTAGTTGCTGAATCTCTATTTGATCGATCAATGTATGATATTTTGAATTCTTATTTCTAATGGAATCGAAATGATCTATAGATTGATAAGAAGATCTTTTCAATTGGCTAGAATTCTTTATTTGAACGAAAATAGATCTTGTGGAATCATATTGAATATTTGACAATACATTCCGTATCTTGTTAAAAAATCGATCTTTGTTTACCAACCACATACTGTCTAACCAAATCAAATTCTCTCTCGATATGTTCCTAAAAAAATTCAATTCATGCTGATTCTTTTCCAACTAATGAAGAGATCTTGACGGAATTGCCACATATGAATTGAGCATAATTTTACAAAAAATATCCCACTTATTTCTTGAAAAGAGATGGGAAGCATGCTCAATATCATTTGATTGAATAATTGCCTCAGCTCCTTGTTGTTTGAAGAAAATCTCCCCTTTAATTAGTTTTTTTTTCATGAAAAGCACACATAAAATAATAAATTAAGTCTTTCCTTAAGATTTTGAATAGCTGTCCTGAATTTAAGTTGAGACTGAATCACCTTCTTTTCAGGGAGAGCTAATGCTTATGCTTGTTGGATATTTTGGTTTGACACTATTTCACATCCAAAAAGAAGTGAGCTACGTCTGAGCTAAGCTTGGATATGAAAATCTTCTTTTATTTCTTGACGGTGAAGTGAAGTAAGACCAAGCTCATGAGCTTATTATCCTGGTCAGAACAAGTTCATTGATAGGATCCCCTTTTTTACATCCCCATGCCATCACATGGGAGGGACATGGGGGCACAAACAAAAAGGAAAGAGAGGGATGGGGTTTTTCTCACTTTTGGCATAGCATGCCTTCCAGTGGGAGGCCCACACGACGGGCTATTAGCTCAGTGATAAAGAGCACCCCTGATAATTATATCGTTGTGCCTGGACTATGAGGGCTCTCAGCCACATGGATAGTTTAATGTGCTCATCAGTGCCTGATCGAAGATGTAGATCATCCAAGACATATTAGCATAGTGTACTCTTCCTATTCGAATCAGAGTTTAAAACCAAATTTATCCTCAGGAGGATAGATGGGGCGATTTAGGTGAGATCCAATGTAGATCCGGAGAGGACCACATGGCTCCTCTCTTCTCGAGAATCCATACATCTCTTATCAATATATAAATAGCTATCTCTCGAGCATAGGTTTAGGTTTGGCCTTAATGAGAAAATGGAGCATCTAATAACGTATCTTCACAGACTAAGAACTATGAGATCACTCTTTTCATTCTGGGGTGATGGAGGGATGTACCATTTGAGTTTTTTTTTTTCATACTTTTTTCAGAGGTCTAGAGAAAGCAGCAATCAATAGGATTTTCCTAATCCTTCTTCTCGAAAGGAAGAATGTGATATTCTTTTTTCTTTCCGCAAAGACCAGGAGATTGGATCTAGCCATAAGAAGAATACTTGGTATAAATAACTCACTTCTTGATCTCTGACCTCCTCAATCACTATGAGCACCTCCCCCCCCCCCCCGATCAGTGCAATGGGATGTATCTAGTTATCTATCTCTTGACTCAAAATTGGAGTAGGTTTGAAAAAGGATCTTAGAGTGTCTAGGGTTGGGCCAGAAGTCTTTTAATGCCTTCTTTTTTTTTCATCAGAGTTATTTCATAAAGACTTGCCATGATAATGGAGAAGGGAGAACAGGCATACTTGAAGAGCGCAGTACAATGAAGAGTTGTATGCTGCATTCGGAAAGGATGAATCGCTTCCAAAAAAGAGTCTATTGATTCTCCCCCAATTGGTTGGATTGTAAGTGCAATGATTTACTTTACGAGTGAGGTCTCTGGTACAAGTCCAGTATGGCCCAACTGCGCTAAAAAAAAGAATAGAAGAAGCATCTGACTCTTTCATGCATACATCACTTGGCTTGGGGGGATATAGCTCAGTTGGTAGAGCTTCACTCTTGCAATTGGATCATTGCGATTACGGATTGGATGTCTAATTATCCAGACGGTAATGATAGTATCTTTACCTGAACCAGTGACTCATTTTTTCTAAATAATGGGGAAGAGGATCGAAATTTGCCACTGAAAGACTCTACTGAGATAAAAAAATGGACTGTCAAGAATGCAGAGAAGATAGGATGGATAGTTGGTCAGATCTAGTATGGATCGTATATGGATGATAGTTGGAGTCAGCAGCTCTCTTAGGATTCTCTCATCTGGGATCCCTGGAGAAGAGGATCAAGTTGGCTCTTGCGAATAGCTTGATGCACTACCTCCCTTCAACCTTTGAGCGAAATGTGGTAAAAATAAGAAAAATTCATGGACCAACCCCATCGTCCCACCTCGTAGAAACTACGAGATCACCCCAAGGCACCTTCGGTATCCAGGGATCATGGACCGACCATAGACCCTATTTAATAAGTGGAATGCATTAGCTATCCGCTCTCCTGTTGGACAGTAAGGGTCGGAGAAGGGCAATCACTTGTTCTTAAAATTATATTCTTAAGATCAAAAAGTCAGACGAAAAAAAGAAGAGAGCTTTTCGTTCCTGATTCTCCTGTAGTTGGATTCTCTAGAACCACAAGAATCCTTAGAATGGGATTTCAACTCACATCTTTTTAGGTTTTGAGAAGAGTTGCTCTTTTGAGAGCACAGTACGATGAAAGTTGTAAGCTGTGTTCGGAGGAGAGTTATTGTCTATCGTTGGCCTCTATGGTAGAATCAATGGGGGAGGCCTGAGAGGCAGTGGTTATCTATGACGGATGTCCACAATTCGAGTCTGCTTATCTCTAGCCCGTGGACTTAGCTAATACTATTATAGCATCCAATTTTTTTAATTAAGCAGTTTGATATATGATTTATTATTTATGGATATTGATAAGATCCTTCCATTTAGCAGCATCTTAAGATGGCATAGCTTTAACATTAATGACGAGGTTTAAATGAGAAAAGGCTTACGGTGGATACCTAGGCACCCGAGATGAGGAAGGGCGTAGCAAGCGATGAAATGCTTCGGAGAGTTGAAAATAAGTACAGATCTAGAGATTTTCGAATAGGTCAATCTTTCGAACTGCTACTGAATCCATGAGCAGGCAAGAGATAACTTGATGAGCTGAAACATCTTAGTAGCCAGAGGAAAAGAAAGCAAAAGTAATTTTCATAGTAGCGGTGAGTGAAATGGGAGCAGCCTAAATCATGAAAATGAGGTTGTGGGAGAATAATACAAGCATCGTATAGCTAGACAAAGCAGTGGAGTGATGCACCTTAGATGGTGAAAGTCCAGTAGCCAAAAGCATCACTAGCTTACGCTCTGACCCGAGTAACATGGGTACGTAAAATCTCATGTAAATCAGCAAAGACCGCCTTGCAAGGCTAAATACTCCTAGATGACTGATAGCAAAATAGTACTGTGAGGGAAAGATGAAAAGAACCCCCATTGGGGAGTGAAATAGAACATAAAATCATGAGCTCCCAAGTAGTGGGAGAGAATGTGATTTCTGACCGCGTGCCTGTTGAAGAATGAGTCATCGACTCATAGGTAATGGCTTGGTTAACAGAATCCACTGGAGCCGTAGCGAAAGTGAGTCTTCGTAGGGTGATTGTCACTGCTTATGGACTCGAATCTGGGTGATCTATCTATGATCAAGATGAAGCTTGGGTGAAACTAAGTGGAGGTTCGAATCGACTGATGTTGAAGGATCAGCAGATGAGTTGAGGTTAGAGGTGAAATGCCACTCGAATCCAGAACTAGCTAGTTTTCCTCGAAATGCATTGAGGCGCAGTAATTGACTAGACATCTAAAGGTAAAGCACTATTTCAGTGTTGGCCATGAGAGCGGTATCAAATCGAGGCAAACTCTGAATAAAACAGGATTGGTTGGATGGTAGAGTCATGGAAACACTTGTTTCTTTCATATTTTGGATCTTAGCTCCATAGAAAAATATGCTACTACTGAAACATGGAAGAATTAAAATTTTAGATCAAAATACTATGCATGCTATCTGCTCCAATAACGAATCATTAGTTTAACTGAATAACTAAAGAAAATAGATAGACTTTTCTCTTCATCTCAGATCGATGGATCTTCTCAATTGGAAGATCTCCCATATTGATAATACATATTCCAGTTGATCGAGCCTAATTCTAATTATTTTGTTTCGAAGTAAAAATATCTACGGAGGTCGATTCATCCTATTCAGATATTCACGATCAAAAGATACTAGATTCTCTTTTGGATAGATCCTGAAAGGAGAAGGAAGGTTGGAATGTCAACAGACGTCTGTCTATTCTCTAATTTATCCAATCCGATAGTATCCATTTTGGGAACATCCAGTACCAAAGTTACTGAATGGGTAAGTCGTCAATCTCTAAAATGGATGTACTTTATCTGCTGGGTTATGGGTACTAGTGGTTATTAGAAGTTTCTATCAATCTACCCTTGTGTGATGTCTATTGAATCATATACTCAGGGGTGGGTGCAGGGCAGACGATTTTCAAACAAACTCTTTATTCATTAGATAGAGAAGATCGTCAAAATTTCGTGATCCGCTGCCGAACCTATTCAATTCCAATAGCTCAGACTTGGATTGTGGAGATCGTTGGAATATTTCATATCAACAAATAAGATACTCGGTATATCAATATTGATTCGATCACACGATTATTATCAAACTAACTGCAATCTTTTTCTATCTATAAGGATCCCACCAGAGCGCTTTCTACTTCTAATAGACCATGAACTAGATCAGAATCATTCTCAACGAATCCATAAGAAGTGATCTAATTTTTTTGGTCTGGATGAAGACCAAAGATCTTGAGCGATCGATCCGGCAAAACAACTCAAAAGATAAAGAAGTATCGTTAATTTCTTCATGCTCGTTCTAAGTTCGAAGTATCATTTATACAAACAAAAATCTCCTTCCTTGCATGATTTCTTTTTCATATAGATAGATATAAGATTATGGGGTAATTACTTAAAAGTATATTTTGTGCAACAACCCTTCCTATCTGATAGAAAAGGATCCATGATCCTGAATCGATCTTATCTGAGATTGCAAATCCCAAGTTTGTCTATGAAGAGCTGATCTAATTGTATTAGTTTCTATAATTGATTTCTTCTGTGTAATACCAATGATAGAGCCTCATTGATAAATACTGTGAGATATCGTTCATTAGAACCCATGATTATAGATCCGAATACGTTAGTATGGAATATTTTCTTTTTCAAGTGGAATCCTTTAGTATATGAAAGAATAAAAAGTGTTTTCATTATTGTAGAATAAGAAGCCTTCGTATCTTAATGCATGTATTTAATTTATTCAGCGCTATTAGAGCGGGATCCACTTTTGGAGAATATAAGTCGAAGCAATAATAAGAATATTTCTAGTAAAATATCTTTCACAATCTATGGAGAGATAGTTCTCTAATAGACCGAGGGATAAGTAATTCGACTCATTTATGTTGACTCATATTAGTCATAATTTTAAAACAGTTCAAATTTTTTACTTTTATAGCTTTTAAATGCCATGAACATGTCCTGAAATATAGTATGATCACGAGAGCTTTTACTTTTTCTCTTTTTCCTTCATTTTCAACTCCATCTATATTCTAATATATATATATATATGAAAGTAGAAAGTGAGAGAAAATAGAGTGGTCAAATAAGTTATCCACGTAAGAAGCAAATTTTCATCCATGAATATCATGTGGATCAAAATCAATTTTTCATATGTTACGTATCAGGACTCTCCTATCTAACTATTTTTTCTGTATTAAATATAAATATTATATCATTAATGGATGGTATTGAAATCAACTTATGTCTAATTAATTAGGTGATTAAAATCTGTTGTTATTGATCTTCTGAATATGAATGGATATACTCTAACTATTTATTTAAAATATTTTTTAATAAAATATTTTTTATCGTATAATCAATGATGTGTGCGTGCAATGTGTAGAATAAAAAATTAATTTTTAGTTTTGAAAATGGGCATAACTTTTGCCCGCAAAAGATCAAATCTTATACCTAAAAAGTTTATTTCTTCTTCCCTGGCTTTTTACCATTTGTCCTCTACTTTTCATATTTAATGACACTTGACATGCAACCATAATAGATGTCTTGATGTCTCAGTGGATTAATTGACCCGCGAACAGCCTTTATTAGTAATCTACACAAGTTGGACGGCAGGATAAGACCGTTTACGCATCTAATTAATTTTTCAAAATAGATCAAGACAATCAGCCATTAGTTGGAATAGATGGTTATCTGCTGGAAGATCTCGGAAGGTCATAAATAATAATTTTTCCTCCAAAGACTTGGATGTGAAACCCGTCTCAGCCTGCCGACATTGCCTTTTCTTATCCCCTCCTAGCTCTCATCTGGTGGCATCATGTATGCTAAGCTGGATTACTTTGTCTGCTTGCTGCTGGCTTTTGCCACTGTCAATGCAATTCATGAAATAGAATTTAAAAGAAATCTTCGTTGTTTTTGCGTCATGAGAAGCTGTTGTCTATGGATTGAATAAAAATCAAATTCAGGTCTGATCTATATCAGATCTGAATACAAATTAATAAACTAAATGGTTGGACTTTAGGTTGACGTTTTCCATGCCGCGTGCTGGTAGGCTGAGTGCTCTAATTTGACTGTTTGTTTGGATTAGGATTTTAGTAATGAAAACCTTGTGACAAATATATAAAATGAATAGTCTTTGGCATCTTACTTGGAATATCTAAGTGTTTGAGATAAACATTTCTTAGTTTGTGCAAGTTGATTTTCGTTACTCTCTAAATATACGCTGTTAGTAATGGGTTTGATCTAGTAAAATAATTAACTTGAAATCCAACATCTAATGGTATATTTTGAGAATAGTACAGTGCAATACATTCATTTGTATGGTTTACAAATATAAAAAATCTTGTACCAACAAGATCGACGATCGAGAGGAATGCCGAATATAATAGAGGGGGCAAATGCGAAAATGTAACAAGATTAGTAACATTCCTTAAACAGGCAGGAATCAAATATAGAAGTACACACATATTGAAAATGAAAATTTATATGTTATTGCTGGTGCATTAACAATCAGAGCATCATGCATGTCCATTTTAGTGTATTGGCATTGCAGTTTTAGTTCTGGAAATCTAGCTGAAATCTGAAAGGGGACTCAAACTGCCATAAATCCTATGGATCAATTCATTTCATTCTAAAATGGCGGCTCACCATCCATGTTTGACAAATGCTGTTAACATGGTCGGCTCTCCGGATCATGTCAAGCTACACAGTTAGCGAGCAGTTGATATATGTTCAAATTGACTTACCGGCATAGAAAATTAAAAAAAAGGAAAATAAATTGTTGATCTTTCTTCTCTCGGAACTGTTATTATCAAGCACATGACCCTTTCCTTCCATGCATACTTTCTTGAACAAAGTATTCGTAGATGACCACCACAAACCAGGGAGGATGAACCACAGCAAGCCAAAGGGAAATTGAAGTCCAAGAAATGGGCTGTTGTTTGATTCCTCTGAATTGAACCCTTCCACCGGAGACCAAACTCGCCGGCTCCGGAAAACCATGACCCACCGACCAAAGTCTATCTCTGATTGCATGAGGAAAAAGGACAAGACCAAAACAAATTATGAGGAAAAAAAAAATATGAAACCCGCTTGGCCCGAGGATTTTTTGTTCAATTTGGATAAACTATCTGCAAGTCTATCACTACGAGGCTGGCACCTAATGATTCCATCAGGAATCTTAGAAACATATTTTGCTAAAATTTAGGTCATTGTCCCCAAAATACCCGCAAGCTCTTCGGTTCAGCGGTCCACGTCGGACCGCCGGTTCTCTCTGCCTCAATCCTGGTGGGCCGGGTCAAACGGCACGTTGGCCACGGGTTGACCGATCCATTTTGTTGATCAACCAAACCCGTCCTCTATCGGTCAAATTGAGCTAAGTCACCGCATAATCAGAGCCAAACCCAGATGAGAAATTTACGAATTTAGCACTGTGGTAATCGTACCGTCATGTGATAAGATCCAAAGCGCGTGGGTGAGAGGGAGCTGGCGCCTGGCGGTCGCATGAGTGTTTGGGCTCCACAAAGATCCTGTTGATTGACTGAAATCTCCGTTTGCTTTTCGAAATGCCATTTAGATCCCTGTCCTCGAATTATTGCCACAATAATTGCACCGGAAAATTAGGCTACTGCGTTGGTCCACCGAGCCGACGGTCCATGATGAGTCACAATCTCAGCGGCGCGTGCTGTCTTCATCTCCAATCGGTGGTCCCCGGTCCCCGGCCTTTGCGATCCGGAGCTCAAGCCATCAACGAGCCGTCCGATCCTTGACAGCAGACGGTGATGATCATAGACGGTTGTACTTTCGATGGCATCCTTGTAATTAGTGATCTTTTGTTGAGCAAAATCGTCATTTAACATGCTTAAAAATCGAGGCAACTTCGTGAACACGTAGAACGAAGGACCTTTTTTTTTTTAAAGAAAAAATTGGTCTTATGACTCGGTTGACTGTCCACAATTGTTCCGTAGACTGATATTCCAATTTCAGCCGTCTCATTTTGATCGGGCGACCAGGTCGAGATCCGATCACCATCGGTAATTGTATAATTTCGTTAAGGGTATTTATGGTTTTTGGATAAAATTAAGCTGGATTTGGTGGAAGGGTGAGGTCCGCTGCGGTCAAGGGGAAAAGGCGTGGGAGAGAATATTCGCAAATATGTTAATAAAAAAGTGAGTGAATATTAAATGGTTAACAATTAGGAAAGGGATGGAGGAAAATTAAAAAGGGAAAATATTTAAAAAACTTTTAAAAAGAGGGGACGGTGGTTTGAACGGTCAACATAGGGGGACGATAAAATCCAGCCTTTCGTGGCTGCTCCCTTCCCAATTCGCCATCAGGCCTCGCCACCAAAGAAAAAGAAAAAACTGACCCCGCCCCGAAAAAAAAAGCGAGTTGAAGAAACCCAACCTGATCGATCTTTGTTTGAATCCTGGTGGAAAGGAAAGGAGGAGAGGGGGATCGATTGCTCGCCATCTTGGTCTCCATTTCCTTGTTTTTCCACGGATCCGAGCGGAGATCTCGGAAGCCGTCGGCTGGATCTCGTGAGGATCTTTTCTTCGCCCGCATATATTTGATTTCTTTTGTGTTGTTTGAGGAATTATCGGCTTCTTTGGACCTGTTTGTAGTTTGTCTGATCGGATCCGTGCGTTCTAGTTGCGTCCTCCCCGGTTTAGGTGGATGCCTGATTTTGTTGTGGGATTTCGTTCAGGTTTTGAACGGTTTTAGGATGTTTTGTTTTTATTGCCCTTTCGAAGTGATTTCTTTGGTTCGTGCTTTCGAGCAGGTCGGTGGGGATGTTCCACTTGAGCTTTTCTTTTTCTTAAATTTTCCACGCTAAATGCCTTTATCTTCTCTTGTCCGACGATTTAATGTGGAGAAGTTTACGATGTCCCTTTAGTTAGGATAAATTTTTAAGTTCTAAGGAAAAAAGAGGGATTTTTTGGCCCTTTTTTGGTCCTTTGGTGTGAACTATCTGCTACGGCTTTAGGTCTTTGTATCGTTTGAATCCTTTTTTCTTTTTGTCTTCCCCCGCAGCCGTGCAATATTTCATTTTCCTAGATTTTTTGTAGATTTACCTTTTTCTTTTATTTTGGGTGGTGTGGAGGTTGGTTTCATGGTAGCATACGATCCTTGCAGTGTTCAAGCAGTTTCTGGAGCTATTTTCCTCATGCTGCTTTTTTTGTCGTTAGTTTAGTAAATCCGCATAATGTTTTGAAGATAGTGTGAGAATCAGTTAAAATTCTCAAAATTTTGGTTGTTTCAATCCATGACAAGAAGTAAAATTTATTGAAATAGTTTTGAGATATGCATTATGATTGGGATGAAAATCAGTTATCTGCGGCACCGGAATTTTGAGGTGCATTTGGACCTTGAATTGCCTTTTATAGTGAAGACGTGGTCTTCTTTTTGGCATCATTCATGGAAAAATAGATAGGTAGGACAGAAATCATTAAATAATGAATCTTGTTGGTTCCTTGTCATGGGTGGATTTTAGTATGTGAGAATCCTGTTGATCCTGCCTGCCAAATTTATTTTTAAACCTTTGTTTTATGCTCCAATGTGAATTTTTATACTTAGATTTACTTCTTTTATATGAAGAGAAATTGAATATGAAGATTACTCCGTTGCTTTTCCATGCTTGGTAACATTTATCATTATATGCTTTAACAGGTAGATGAATTGGTTCATTGTGACAAACTTGCTTGTGCGACACATTGAATTTGGATTCTTTTAGATATTTGCAACAGATGGCTTCAGTAAGCGTGGTGCCTTCATCAGGGATGAAAAACACTAGTGGCACTCATGTTGGTGTGGACAGATTGCCAGATGAGATGAATGAGATGAAGATAAGGGATGACAAGGTAGACCAGCATGCATTTTCATTTATATTTCTTTTCTATAATGCTAGGTTGGACATAGATATTACCTTGTGTATAGGAAATTGGCTGTCACGTTCATGGATTTCTAATCTTCAGAACTTCTGCAGGAGGTGGAAGCAACAGTTATTGACGGAAATGGGACTGAAACTGGTCATATAATTGTGACCACCATTGGTGGAAGAAATGGTCAGCCAAAACAGGTAAATTCACTAGGCATTATTTGTCATGACATCCAACAAATAATTGAAGTCTTTGGTATTTGAACTCTCAGATAGTTGAAATGCCTATCTAGTCTGGTGGATTAGAGCTATTAGTACCTTGCAGACCCACATTCTTGCTTGATTCGATTTCTTATATGTGCATCGGAAGCATAAGCAGCTATCATTTTCTATGATCTTCCTTATTAGTTCTTTTCTTCATTTAGTTGCAGTTGCTATTTCATTTTTGACTGCATATTTGGTCTTACTATTGAAGTTGCCCTCTCTTAATGACAGACTATAAGCTACATGGCCGAGCGTGTTGTAGGACATGGATCATTTGGAGTTGTGTTTCAGGTTAGTTCAATAACATTAACAGTTTACAGAAGTTAGGTCATCATAGTTTGTAAGAGGAATGTGTTTCTTCACCTTCTTTGTCTATTTGCTGATTAGTCTGCATACGGTTGGTTTACATGATCATTCTGCTCTGATACTCTTGCATCATGTATGATTCTTTTGGACTGATAAACTTACATGAGTGCTGATGAGATTAATTGTATTTTCTGTCTCTTGTTTTTTTCCTATTTTATAGGCAAAGTGTCTTGAGACAGGTGAAACGGTAGCAATAAAGAAGGTTCTTCAAGATAAGAGGTACAAGAACCGTGAGCTGCAAACCATGCGTCTTCTTGATCATCCAAATGTGGTTTCCCTGAAGCATTGCTTCTTTTCAACAACCGAGAAAGATGAGCTGTATCTTAACTTAGTACTCGAATATGTGCCAGAGACTGTTCATCGTGTTGTCAAACACTACAACAAGATGAACCAACGTATCCCACTAATATATGTGAAGCTCTATATGTACCAGGTAAGAATGAGTTTTTGTTGTTATCTGGTCTTTGTATGTGATTTCTGTTTTGAGAACATTTTGTTAATTTTTTTTTCATGTAGATCATAGTTTATCGAGTGAGAATGATGCACAATTTCATGTCTTTTAGGCCATTTATGTTACATGTAATTAGGTATTCATATTGTTAGTCACTTTACAACAGGCTGGATTTATTATATTGATAATTAGTTTAAGACCTACAATGAGTATTGCACTTACTGAATATTTATTTTGTTATCTGTTCGGCAAACCACCCATATGCTCTTTAAAGTTAGATTTAGGCTATTCAAAACATTGCAAGTATTTTAATGGATCATCTTAGATAAGTCAGGAAAACTTTGTGAGATGGACTTTTCACTCTTTTTTTGATATTTCAACAGATCTGCAGAGCATTGGCTTATATTCATGGTAGCATTGGAGTGTGCCACAGAGATATTAAACCCCAAAATCTTCTGGTATGCTTAACATCTATTTATTCATTCTAGTGTATTTTGACTAAGTCTGGCTTTTGTTGAACTCCTTATGTCTATTGATAAGGATGATGGCACAAAAATGATTATTTAAATTGATAAGTTATAATAGAAGTTCCATTATTTAGAGTGGGTGGTAGTGTACTGAATATATGTTTTATACTTAATAATATCAAATTACATCAATAGATATGGCGGCATTATTCTGTAAACCATTTCTGTATGTTAACTCCCAGATTACATTGAATAAGGAACATGACCTTGTATTTATTCTCCAACAGGTTAACCCACATACCCATCAGCTGAAACTCTGTGACTTCGGTAGTGCAAAAGTTTTGGTATGTGCTATAATACCTAGAGCTGAGATCAATTTTATTCCTTTCGAAACCTTGATTGATATATTTATTTTTTTGGATCTAACAGGTGAAGGGAGAACCAAATATATCTTATATCTGTTCGAGATATTATAGAGCTCCTGAACTCATATTTGGTGCAACCGAGTACACCACAGCAATTGACATCTGGTCTGCTGGTTGCGTTCTAGCTGAACTCCTACTACAACAGGTAGACAGCCTCATCTTACAAGTGCCTGCTAAAATGACTTATGGCTGTTGATAAACTTTAATCACCATAGCTTGTCAATAAACCTAGCTCTGTTTTCCAACAGCCTCTCTTTCCTGGTGATAGTGGAGTTGACCAGCTTGTTGAAATAATCAAGGTAATGCATTTCCTGGTCATTACATTTGCTACTTTATTTAACACATACATGCATATATATATATATATATATATATATATATATATCTCTCTGTGTGTGTGTGTGTATCTATACATGCGCGTGCATATATATATATATATATATACAAGAAGCCGCTTTTAGAAGGTTTGGACCAATCACAAGTCATCACCATCTTACCCTATATATATATATATATATATATATATATATATATATATATATATATATGTATGTATGTATGTATGTATGTATGTATGTATTTTTTTACATATATTTATTCTATTTTCAGGTCTTAGGTACTCCAACAAGGGAAGAAATCAAATGCATGAACCCAAATTATACAGAGTTCAAATTCCCACAGATTAAAGCTCACCCATGGCACAAGGCATGAACCATTTTTTCTTTTGTGCTGCTTTATTTTGGAACCATGTTTCTTTTCTGGCTTTTTGTTTCTTGTAATCTAATATTGTCATGTATCTGATCAGATCTTTCATAAAAGAATGCCACCTGAGGCTGTTGATCTTGTGTCTAGGCTTCTCCAGTACTCCCCAAACCTGCGGTGCACTGCTGTAAGTGTTTTCAGGCAATGTCATGCAATTACCATACGTAGCAAAATACCAACTTTTTTCTGCATTTTTTTTTTCCCATATTTGAGCCAATGAATTCCTAATAAATCCTCTCTTCTTTCAGCTGGATGCATTAATTCATCCATTTTTTGATGAGCTTCGTGATCCAAATACCCGCCTACCAAATGGCCGTTATCTACCCCCTCTTTTTAATTTCAAGCCTCATGGTAAGTCTTGATAGGAATAATTGTTCGTTTTATTCGATGTTTGCCATCACCATGGATTTTTCTGCTTGTGAAAAAATAAAAATCAACGATCTATATGTTATCTATTTTGATGATCAGAGTTGAAGGGCGTGCCAATGGAGATTTTACTGAAGTTGATTCCAGAGCATGCGAGAAAGCAATGTGCCTTCCTAGGATTATGAGTTGGTTCTTAGGATGATTACCTGAAAATAGCCTGTGTATCTGCCGTAGGAAAGAAACGCACGTCTTCTGAGATGGGGAGTTGGTAGCAGACTAGCAGTTGTGGTCAGATGATGACATGTAGCTATCTTCTGTGTTTTTCCCTCGCTCCCATGTTCTGTGAAGCAGACTGAGAAGCTTTTGCTACTCCCGAAACCTTGATGGGTCGCTTGCTAACCCTTGGTTTCCATCATCCATCCAACAGATTTGTAACATTATATAGAGTAGAAAGATTGCTGTTGTTTAGTTGATTTGTTCTAAATGTGGATCCAAATGCTGTTTCCAGGTTTCAATATGATGTTGTCATGTTATATCAGTTAGAGAAAACATCGTTGCCTTTTTGCTGGCTGTATCTTGGATCAATCGAATCTCTATTCTCAGACTGATTTGATTAGCTGGGATTGTGAACCAACATTGTCGAACAACTCTCGTTATGCCTCCTGTTGTCGATTATGGTAAAACATCAGTGCTATACCATTCTCACATAATCTTACGAATCATTTCTAACTTTTTTTCGTCTGATGGAATTATTTCTCTGTTATTCCATGAAATTCACTGGTCGATAAATTTCAGTGTTATGTTTGCTTTAGCCCTCAACCTTGTTCCGCTGCTTCTTGGGTCATTTCAATCTTTTCGAAAGTTGGCTGATCTCTTAATTGGCTCTTGGGTTTCAGGTAAAACTTATGATTGATGCCTGTTTATCTCCCCATAATAGTGTAATTTTGGTAATGCTAGATTTTGAGAACTTAGAAACAATCGAAAGCTGATTAATTGCCTGGCCATTAGTATTGAGAATGCCTGATACATGCCATTAACCCACGGCGCCAGCCATTTTTTAATCCAATGATCTAGCTTAAATTTCTAAGATATTGCTTCAATCTGGGTCATGTGAATCTATAGATATACCTGACGATACTGCTGAGGATCACTATCGATCATTGCCTGGTTCACCTGAGATGTGGCGGCAGTCGGGGATTGGTGCGATACATGATGGCCGGCGGTGGTTGGCCTGGCGGACCACAGTTGTGGGTGATTTTTAGCATTCTCCTATGCCAGATGTTGTTAGCTTCTGAAATCCCTAGCACTATTTTTCTGGAATAGCGCTTTGTTTTTCTTGGCAACCTTTCGAAGAACCTATGGAAAGTATGCTGATGAAGCAATTGGAGAAGTATCAATTCTCAAGCTCTTTGGACAATGATGGCCAACGACTGTAGGAACTCTCCGAGCATCAAGACCACCTAATGAAAGATCATCAAGTAAACAATGATCCCTAGTTCGTTATCTAGTAAAGGGTTCCCCTGATTTGCTTTCACAAGCAATTGTCTTCTTTACTGCGGATAGCTTTTAATGGTCGGATACTAACTTGTAAATCAACTCTTGTTTGCTTGCACATTAAATTTTGTGGGTGATCAAATTGAGGATCATTGAATTCCATGTGAACTACTTTTGCCACTATAAATAGGATTAGATAGGATTCAGGAGTGAGATTTGCCACATTTGAAAGTCGCATGGTATGTCAAATTTCTGAAGACTATAATTTGGTCATACGCCTAATTAAGATATCATTTTTTTTTTCAAATCGGCTTATATTTTGAGATCTAATATGTCGCTGTGTCTCTAATGTTTAAGCCTAAATTCTATTATTTGAGTAATGAAGTGGGTTGGTTAAAATGAAAATTTTTTTTTCAAGAAAGATTTTGATCAGACATATCTCCTAGTATAGAAAGAATTCAATAGAGCAATAAAAAGTGAAGTCGGTATAAAAGTTGATATTTACTTCTTATCCAATTTTATTTTTTTTCATATTTATTTTCAATAGTTATATCCATTTTTGAAAAACTAGCCTTATTCAAACTATGAGAAATTTGATCGAATTGTGCGGGAGCTGAACTCATCATTATAAATTAAAGCTATATATTTCAATTTTTGCATCATCAATGAAAGAAATGTTAGGTTTTGAGGTGTCATGCATGCAAGCTTTCAATTTTTTTTTGAAAATTTGCAATAGAAGATTAGATTAAAATTATTTTAATCAATACATGCATAAATCTAATCTAACACATATAGATCTAGCTCATATGATAAATATAAGATGAGCATACATCTGATTTCAAAACAAATTAAAATCTCGTGATCAGATCACCTACCTGTAGCGCTAAACTCCTTCCTGTAGATCTGGATCTGAGGATATCTTCAGATTTCGATGAAGCCGCACACGCATCCAGTTTCTATGGGTATCCATATGGGACTGATGTAGATTAGAAGCCTCTGAGATCACCGAGGTACTAGCTCTCTTTCAGATCTCGCTCTTTTATTGGATCTCCTTCGACTCTCGTAGAAGATGATCTGAGGATCTATGCGCGAACTCCTTTCGCACGGAATTGGAGGAACAAGAGATGCAGTGAGAGAACTCTTTCTCTCCCTTCTTTTTCTCTCTTTCTCTGAACTCTCTCTTTCACAAAGCCTCATGCCCAAAGAGGAGAAAGCCCATGTCCAAGGTCTGGTTTCTCACCTAGAGAACCTCTCAACCTCTCACATGCCTAATAAGAAGCACTCTAATCTCTCCTAGATGCATAAGAGCTCCCCTCCTTTTATAGATGGCGGCAGGGGGAGATAAGGATGAAACCTTATCAAATAAGGATTCAAGTTTAAATGAACTTACTCCTTATCACAAATTTGAATGACCCTCATCCAAATTTGGCATAGAGAGAAAGAAACTCAGGAGGGGGCGACAACACTTGGATGTGCGCCCCCTCTCCCTATCCATTTTCTTGTGCGATGCCAATCTGGTATTGGCATCCACTTTGGGCGACAAAGATGAGAGAATAAGATCTAATCTTATCATGATAAGGGTTTAAGTTCAAATGAACTTTGATCCGTATCAAACATTTGAATGAACCCTTCATTCAATCTCAAATGGCATGTGGCTAAGGAGATAAACATAAGGAGGAGCTTGGGTGCCCTCTCTCTTTCTTACGCATGCTAAAGAAGGGGGCATGCATCCCCATGTGCGCCCCTCCTTTCTGCCATGAGAGATGAGAGAGAGTCCCAGTAGATCTGGGACTCTGGCTTATAAATCAATTCGGATTCAATCTGAATTCAATTAGAACTCTATTCGAATCCAATTTGAGTCCAGTTCGAGCCAGACTCAATCCTGATATAATTAAGACTCAAATCTAAACTCCAAATGTTCAATTACATCAAGTCTAATCAAATTAAATCAAATTTAATTCAATTAGGATTTGATCTTCAATTTGATCTCATCAAATTGCATTGCAACAATTACAATTAAGTCCTCCTTGCTAACTATTAGTAGATCCTCTATTTGTAACTTTTACAAATTAATACAAATCATCAATCATATTGATAATTTGATCATGATCCAACCATTCGATCTAATCAAATCTCTTTTGTGTATGAACCCATAGATTCTGTTCTGTCTGATAGTGAGATATACCATGATCTCTATTATAGTATCATCGAAACACCTTTCAATGGATTAAAATATTTCTAACTCTCACTCAACAAGGATCATCGATCTAAAATGATCCTAGTAAGTTCTCACAATCCATTAGTGATGTCTAATAGCATGTGGTGGCATTTCAGTAGAATAGAATAAATAAAATTCTTAAGTGTGATTACGGTGCAATTCAGTTTCTCTACCGTGAGTTCTGACAAGATGGAGGTTATGAAAACTTATCAAATCCTAACAATCTATCATATGAAAGATTCAATTAGCTCGAATTCAAATTGTAAAATTCATGAAAACTCTTTTTCATCAATCACCTAGCTGTGGTCACAGACTTAAGGACTCGATTTCTCAAATCTCATAGGATTACTTCTTATTTATTAAGATCGATAGATCCCATCTAGGTGCACACCCTATTCTTACAATAAACCTACTGTAACTAACATATACTACAAAGATCCAAATGGCTAGGAGATCATATTTATGTGCAATCAAACTACAGCAACCCCATTATGAGCAGTCGAGATACCGTAGGTCAAAGAATCATTCACACGATCATAGGATTGAGAGGATCATTGACGAGTGAATAGATATCTATATGTCTCTCGTATGATCACACTTGATACTGATGTTCTCTAACAACCATTCGCACTCTCGCTCAGTATCCCTATACTATAGATCAGAGACTCGTTTATGCCGAAAGAAGCGATCCGTATACCGATCTAATCGGATTAGTCACCATCTCCATGATGATCCATCGATCGAGAGCAATTTAAAAATTAATCACACATGTCTCTACTTCTCAACTTTTGAGAATATGTGTGTTTAAGTTATTAATTCTTTGGATGATTCTAACACATTACACAAGAATGGATAGAAAAATACCTATTTTATTGATAAATCAATAATTTAAGTATAAATATATGTTCTAGAAAAATAAAATATATTTATCATATTGGCTTCTACGGTATATAACTAACAATCTCCCATTTGACCCAAAGTCTATTGAACACTAACCTAAGTCCCATCTTCTCAAGGTACGCTTCAGTCTTCTGTTGGCTCTATTATTTTGTCAGTGGGTTTGCTACATTGTCCGCAGAATCTACTCTTTGCATTTTAATATATTTCTTTTCGAGGTATTCACGTATGATATGAAACCGCCCTCAATGTATTTAAATTTTTGATGAGACCTAGACTCCTTAGCAAGTGCAATGACGCTGTTGTTGTCGCAATACAGTGCGATGGCATTTGATGGTATTACATCAAGTTCTGTGATAAATTTGTTTATACTAGAAGGCTTCCTTTGCGGCATCTAAGACAGCAATATACTTAGCTTCTATTATCAAATCGACAATGATAGGTTGCTTGGAACTCTTCCAGCTAATAGCACCATAATTGCATACGAACACACACTCTGATGTATACTTTCTATCATCAGGATTAGATATAAAGTCTAAATTAGTATATCCTTCGACCTACAATTTCGATCCTCCCTCAAAGACTAAGAACAAATCCTTAGTTTTTCTCAAGTACTGATGTTCTTCACAGCTATCCAATGTTCTTTATCTGGATTCGACTGATATCTACTCATGACGTTCACAGCAAGGGCAATATCAGGTCGAGTACATAACATGATATATATGAGGCTTCCTATAACTGAAACATAGGAGATCCTGCTCATGCACTCAATCTTCTCAAATTTACTTGGACACATATTCTTGGAGAGAGTGATACCATGCCTAAAGGGTAGAAGTCTCTTTTAGAGTTTTTCATGCTGAACTTCTTCGGTACTTCTTCTATATATATTTTTTATGAAAGATCAAATATTCTTTTAGATCTATCTCTATAAACCTTTATTTCTAAAATATAGTATGCCTCCTCTGGATCTTTTATGAAGAATTTCTTGGGCAACCATCTTTTGACCGAGGTCAGCATAGGAATGTTATTCTTAATAAAGAGGATGTCATCTATATATAGTATGAGAAATGTGACAATACTCTCATTAATCTTTTTGTATACACAAAATTTTTCTTCATTCTTGATGAAATCAAATGATTTGATGATATTGTTGAAATGAGTGTTCCAACTCCGAGAAGCTTACTTTAATCCATATATGGATCTTTGTATCTTGCAGATTTTGTGATCTCTATCATGAGAAGTAAAATCTAAAGGCTGCTCCATATAGATATCTTTCTTAAGGTATCCATTCAGGAATGTATTTTTTATGTCCATCTGTCATATCTTATAATCATAAGAGGCTACAATGGCAAGCAGTGTGTGGATGGATTTAAGCATAGCCACAAGCAAAAAAGTATCCTGATAGTCAATACTTTTGTGCAGACTACAATCTTTCGCCATGAGTCTAGCTTTATAGGTCTCTACTTTATCATCTTCATCTATTTTTTTTTGTAGATCCATTTACACCCAATGGATATTATACTCTCCGGTGGATCCACTAAGGTCCATACTTAGTTCGGATGCATTGAGTCAATTTCTGACTTCATATCATTCAACTATTTCTCGAAGTCGATGTTTGACATCATCTCGTCATAGATTTTGAGATCATCTCCATGATCCTTATCTCTTATGAGGATATTTCCTCTACATCCTCTGTAAGGATATCTAAGTACCTTTTAGGAGAACGGAAGATTCTACTTGTCCTATGAGGTAGAGGAGGAACAATAACTAGCTCAGTGTTAATGGATTCAATGGGTTGTACAGCTCGTTGCTCTTCAGAGATTCTCTTCGAGCTCAATCAACTTTCCACTGCCACCATCTTGAATAAACTATTTTTCAAAGAATATGACATGTCGACTTACAATCACATTGTGATCATCTGAAAAGTAAAAGTAGTATCTGATTGACTCTTTAGGATATCTTATGAAGTGAGCTCTAGTAGATCTAGTTTCTAATTTGTTTGCCATTTGTCTTTTGATATAGGTTGGATATCTCAAAATCTTGAGATGACCAAGATTCAGTTTCTTACCATGCCATATTTCATACGGTGTGGTAGGAATGGATTTAAAAAAAAATTTATTTAATAAATAAGTGACAATTAGTAGAGTATGTCCTCAAAGATTTAAGGATAAGTCAATAAAGCTCATCATCAACCAGACTATATCTAATAAGGTCCTATTCCTTATTTTGGATATCCCATTGAGTTGAGGCGTATCAAGAGATAAAAAGTTCATTGTGAGACTATGCCATTTTCTCTGAAATAACTTAAAAATTTCTCATTAAGATATTTTTCTCTTCGATCTGATCCAAGAACCTTAAAAAATTTTTTTGTTTATTTTTCTATTTTACTTCTGAATTTTTTGAACTTTTGAAAGACTTCAGACTTGTATTTCATGAGAAACACATACTGATACCATGAAAAGTCATCGATAAAGGTAATGAAGTATTGGTAACCACTTTTGGCCTGCACATTAAAAGGACCATACACATCCGTATGTATTAGGGTAAATATCTTAGTGGCCCTTTCCGCATATTCTACAAAGAAAAATTTGGTCATTTTTCTTGAAGACAAGATTCACAAACTGGATACGACTCAGAATTCAATGAGCCAAGGATACCATTCTTTTTTAGT
>NC_025997.2:14327281-14355125 GCF_000442705.2 Elaeis guineensis
TGATGTTGAAGGATCAGCAGATGAGTTGAGGTTAGAGGTGAAATGCCACTCGAATCCAGAACTAGCTAGTTTTCCTCGAAATGCATTGAGGCGCAGTAATTGACTAGACATCTAAAGGTAAAGCACTATTTCAGTGTTGGCCATGAGAGCGGTATCAAATCGAGGCAAACTCTGAATAAAACAGGATTGGTTGGATGGTAGAGTCATGGAAACACTTGTTTCTTTCATATTTTGGATCTTAGCTCCATAGAAAAATATGCTACTACTGAAACATGGAAGAATTAAAATTTTAGATCAAAATACTATGCATGCTATCTGCTCCAATAACGAATCATTAGTTTAACTGAATAACTAAAGAAAATAGATAGACTTTTCTCTTCATCTCAGATCGATGGATCTTCTCAATTGGAAGATCTCCCATATTGATAATACATATTCCAGTTGATCGAGCCTAATTCTAATTATTTTGTTTCGAAGTAAAAATATCTACGGAGGTCGATTCATCCTATTCAGATATTCACGATCAAAAGATACTAGATTCTCTTTTGGATAGATCCTGAAAGGAGAAGGAAGGTTGGAATGTCAACAGACGTCTGTCTATTCTCTAATTTATCCAATCCGATAGTATCCATTTTGGGAACATCCAGTACCAAAGTTACTGAATGGGTAAGTCGTCAATCTCTAAAATGGATGTACTTTATCTGCTGGGTTATGGGTACTAGTGGTTATTAGAAGTTTCTATCAATCTACCCTTGTGTGATGTCTATTGAATCATATACTCAGGGGTGGGTGCAGGGCAGACGATTTTCAAACAAACTCTTTATTCATTAGATAGAGAAGATCGTCAAAATTTCGTGATCCGCTGCCGAACCTATTCAATTCCAATAGCTCAGACTTGGATTGTGGAGATCGTTGGAATATTTCATATCAACAAATAAGATACTCGGTATATCAATATTGATTCGATCACACGATTATTATCAAACTAACTGCAATCTTTTTCTATCTATAAGGATCCCACCAGAGCGCTTTCTACTTCTAATAGACCATGAACTAGATCAGAATCATTCTCAACGATCCATAAGAAGTGATCTAATTTTTTTGGTCTGGATGAAGACCAAAGATCTTGAGCGATCGATCCGGCAAAACAACTCAAAAGATAAAGAAGTATCGTTAATTTCTTCATGCTCGTTCTAAGTTCGAAGTATCATTTATACAAACAAAAATCTCCTTCCTTGCATGATTTCTTTTTCATATAGATAGATATAAGATTATGGGGTAATTACTTAAAAGTATATTTTGTGCAACAACCCTTCCTATCTGATAGAAAAGGATCCATGATCCTGAATCGATCTTATCTGAGATTGCAAATCCCAAGTTTGTCTATGAAGAGCTGATCTAATTGTATTAGTTTCTATAATTGATTTCTTCTGTGTAATACCAACTGATAGAGCCTCATTGATAAATACTGTGAGATATCGTTCATTAGAACCCATGATTATAGATCCGAATACGTTAGTATGGAATATTTTCTTTTCAAGTGGAATCCTTTAGTATATGAAAGAATGAAAAAGTGTTTTCATTATTGTAGAATAAGAAGCCTTCGTATCTTAATGCATGTATTTAATTTATTCAGAGCTATTAGAGCGGGATCCACTTTTGGAGAATATAAGTCGAAGCAATAATAAGAATATTTCTAGTAAATATCTTTCACAATCTATGGAGAGATAGTTCTCTAATAGACCGAGGGATAAGTAATTCGACTCATTTATGTTGACTCATATTAGTCATAATTTTAAAACAGTTCAAATTTTTTACTTTATAGCTTTTAAATGACCATGAACATGTCCTGAATATAGTATGATCACGAGAGCTTTTACTTTTTCTCTTTTTCCTTCATTTTCAAACTCCATCTATATTCTAATATATATATGAAAGTAGAAAGTGAGAGAAATAGAGTGGTCAAATAAGTTATCCACGTAAGAAGCAAATTTTCATCCATGAATATCATGTAGATCAAAATCAATTTTTCATATGTTACGTATCAGGACTCTCCTATCTAACTATTTTTTCTGTATTAAATATAAATATTATATCATTAATGGATGGTATTGAAATCAACTTATGTCTAATTAATTAGGTGATTAAAATCTGTTGTTATTGATCTTCTGAATATGAATGGATATACTCTAACTATTTATTTAAAATATTTTTTAATAAAATATTTTTTATCGTATAATCAATGATGTGTGCGTGCAATGTGTAGAATAAAAAATTAATTTTTAGTTTTGAAAATGGGCATAACTTTTGCCCGCAAAAGGTCAAATCTTATACCTAAAAAGTTTATTTCTTCTTCCCTGGCTTTTTACCATTTGTCCTCTACTTTTCATATTTAATGACACTTGACATGCAACCATAATAGATGTCTTGATGTCTCAGTGGATTAATTGACCCGCGAACAGCCTTTATTAGTGATCTACACAAGTTGGACGGCAGGATAAGACCGTTTACGCATCTAATTAATTTTTCAAAATAGATCAAGACAATCAGCCATTAGTTGGAATAGATGGTTATCTGCTGGAAGATCTCGGAAGGTCATAAATAATAATTTTTCCTCCAAAGACTTGGATGTGAAACCCGTCTCAGCCTGCCGACATTGCCTTTTCTTATCCCCTCCTAGCTCTCATCTGGTGGCATCATGTATGCTAAGCTGGATTACTTTGTCTGCTTGCTGCTGGCTTTTGCCACTGTCAATGCAATTCATGAAATAGAATTTAAAAGAAATCTTCGTTGTTTTTGCGTCATGAGAAGCTGTTGTCTATGGATTGAATAAAAATCAAATTCAGGTCTGATCTATATCAGATCTGAATACAAATTAATAAACTAAATGGTTGGACTTTAGGTTGACGTTTTCCATGCCGCGTGCTGGTCGGCTGAGTGCTCTAATTTGACTGTTTGTTTGGATTAGGATTTTAGTAATGAAAACCTTGTGACAAATATATAAAATGAATAGTCTTTGGCATCTTACTTGGAATATCTTAAGTGTTTGAGATAAACATTTCTTAGTTTGTGCAAGTTGATTTTCGTTACTCTCTAAATATACGCTGTTAGTAATGGGTTTGATCTAGTAAAATAATTAACTTGAAATCCAACATCTAATGGTATATTTTGAGAATAGTACAGTGCAATACATTCATTTGTATGGTTTACAAATATAAAAAATCTTTGTACCAACAAGATCGGCGATCGAGAGGAATGCCGAATATAATAGAGGGGGCAAATGCGAAAATGTAACAAGATTAGTAACATTCCTTAAACAGGCAGGAATCAAATATAGAAGTACACACATATTGAAAATGAAAATTTATATGTTATTGCTGGTGCATTAACAATCAGAGCATCATGCATGTCCATTTTAGTGTATTGGCATTGCAGTTTTAGTTCTGGAAATCTAGCTGAAATCTGAAAGGGGACTCAAACTGCCATAAATCCTATGGATCAATTCATTTCATTCTAAAATGGCGGCTCACCATCCATGTTTGACAAATGCTGTTAACATGGTCGGCTCTCCGGATCATGTCAAGCTACACAGTTAGCGAGCAGTTGATATATGTTCAAATTGACTTACCGGCATAGAAAATTAAAAAAAAGGAAAATAAATTGTTGATCTTTCTTCTCTCGGAACTGTTATTATCAAGCACATGACCCTTTCCTTCCATGCATACTTTCTTGAACAAAGTATTCGTAGATGACCACCACAAACCAGGGAGGATGAACCACAGCAAGCCAAAGGGAAATTGAAGTCCAAGAAATGGGCTGTTGTTTGATTCCTCTGAATTGAACCCTTCCACCGGAGACCAAACTCGCCGGCTCCGGAAAACCATGACCCACCGACCAAAGTCTATCTCTGATTGCATGAGGAAAAAGGACAAGACCAAAACAAATTATGAGGAAAAAAAAAAAATGAAACCCGCTTGGCCCGAGGATTTTTTGTTCAATTTGGATAAACTATCTGCAAGTCTATCACTACGAGGCTGGCACCTAATGATTCCATCAGGAATCTTAGAAACATATTTTGCTAAAATTTAGGTCATTGTCCCCAAAATACCCGCAAGCTCTTCGGTTCAGCGGTCCACGTCGGACCGCCGGTTCTCTCTGCCTCAATCCTGGTGGGCCGGGTCAAACGGCACGTTGGCCACGGGTTGACCGATCCAGTTTTGTTGATCAACCAAACCCGTCCTCTATCGGTCAAATTGAGCTAAGTCACCGCATAATCAGAGCCAAACCCAGATGAGAAATTTACGAATTTAGCACTGTGGTAATCGTACCGTCATGTGATAAGATCCAAAGCGCGTGGGTGAGAGGGAGCTGGCGCCTGGCGGTCGCATGAGTGTTTGGGCTCCACAAAGATCCTGTTGATTGACTGAAATCTCCGTTTGCTTTTCGAAATGCCATTTAGATCCCTGTCCTCGAATTATTGCCACAATAATTGCACCGGAAAATTAGGCTACTGCGTTGGTCCACCGAGCCGACGGTCCATGATGAGTCACAATCTCAGCGGCGCGTGCTGTCTTCATCTCCAATCGGTGGTCCCCGGTCCCCGGCCTTTGCGATCCGGAGCTCAAGCCATCAACGAGCCGTCCGATCCTTGACAGCAGACGGTGATGATCATAGACGGTTGTACTTTCGATGGCATCCTTGTAATTAGTGATCTTTTGTTGAGCAAAATCGTCATTTAACATGCTTAAAAATCGAGGCAACTTCGTGAACACGTAGAACGAAGGACCTTTTTTTTTTTAAAGAAAAAAATGGTCTTATGACTCGGTTGACTGTCCACAATTGTTCCGTAGACTGATATTCCAATTTCAGCCGTCTCATTTTGATCGGGCGACCAGGTCGAGATCCGATCACCATCGGTAATTGTATAATTTCGTTAAGGGTATTTATGGTTTTTGGATAAAATTAAGCTGGATTTGGTGGAAGGGTGAGGTCCGCTGCGGTCAAGGGGAAAAGGCGTGGGAGAGAATATTCGCAAATATGTTAATAAAAAAGTGAGTGAATATTAAATGGTTAACAATTAGGAAAGGGATGGAGGAAAATTAAAAAGGGAAAATATTTAAAAAACTTTTAAAAAGAGGGGACGGTGGTTTGAACGGTCAACATAGGGGGACGATAAAATCCAGCCTTTCGTGGCTGCTCCCTTCCCAATTCGCCATCAGGCCTCGCCACCAAAGAAAAAGAAAAAACTGACCCCGCCCCGAAAAAAAAAGCGAGTTGAAGAAACCCAACCTGATCGATCTTTGTTTGAATCCTGGTGGAAAGGAAAGGAGGAGAGGGGGATCGATTGCTCGCCATCTTGGTCTCCATTTCCTTGTTTTTCCGCGGATCAGAGCGGAGATCTCGGGAGCCGTCGGCTGGATCTCGTGAGGATCTTTTCTTCGCCCGCATATATTTGATTTCTTTTGTGTTGTTTGAGGAATTATCGGCTTCTTTGGACCTGTTTGTAGTTTGTCTGATCGGATCCGTGCGTTCTAGTTGCGTCCTCCCCGGTTTAGGTGGATGCCTGATTTTGTTGTGGGATTTTGTTCAGGTTTTGAACGGTTTTAGGATGTTTTGTTTTTATTGCCCTTTCGAAGTGATTTCTTTGGTTCGTGCTTTCGAGCGGGTCGGTGGGGATGTTCCACTTGCGCTTTTCTTTTTCTTAAATTTTCCACGCTAAATGCCTTTATCTTCTCTTGTCCGACGATTTAATGTGGAGAAGTTTACGATGTCCCTTTAGTTAGGATAAATTTTTAAGTTCTAAGGAAAAAAGAGGGATTTTTTGGCCCTTTTTTGGTCCTTTGGTCTGAACTATCTGCTACGGCTTTAGGTCTTTGTATCGTTTGAATCCTTTTTTCTTTTTGTCTTCCCCCGCAGCCTGTGCAATATTTCATTTTCCTAGATTTTTTGTAGATTTACCTTTTTCTTTTATTTTGGGTGGTGTGGAGGTTGGTTTCATGGTAGCATACGATCCTTGCAGTGTTCAAGCAGTTTCTGGAGCTATTTTCCTCATGCTGCTTTTTTGTCGTTAGTTTAGTAAATCCGCATAATGTTTTGAAGATAGTGTGAGAATCAGTTAAAATTCTCAAAATTTTGGTTGTTTCAATCCATGACAAGAAGTAAAATTTATTGAAATAGTTTTGAGATATGCATTATGATTGGGATGAAAATCAGTTATCTGCGGCACCGGAATTTTGAGGTGCATTTGGACCTTGAATTGCCTTTTATAGTGAAGACGTGGTCTTCTTTTTGGCATCATTCATGGAAAAATAGATAGGTAGGACAGAAATCATTAAATAATGAATCTTGTTGGTTCCTTGTCATGGGTGGATTTTAGTATGTGAGAATCCTGTTGATCCTGCCTGCCAAATTTATTTTTAAACCTTTGTTTTATGCTCCAATGTGAATTTTTATACTTAGATTTACTTCTTTTATATGAAGAGAAATTGAATATGAAGATTACTCTGTTGCTTTTCCATGCTTGGTAACATTTATCATTATATGCTTTAACAGGTAGATGAATTGGTTCATTGTGACCAACTTGCTTGTGCGGCACATTGAATTTGGATTCTTTTAGATATTTGCAACAGATGGCTTCAGTAAGCGTGGTGCCTTCATCAGGGATGAAAAACACTAGTGGCACTCATGTTGGTGTGGACAGATTGCCAGATGAGATGAATGAGATGAAGATAAGGGATGACAAGGTAGACCAGCATGCATTTTCATTTATATTTCTTTTCTATAATGCTAGGTTGGATATAGATATTACCTTGTGTATAGGAAATTGGCTGTCACGTTCATGGATTTCTAATCTTCAGAACTTCTGCAGGAGGTGGAAGCAACAGTTATTGACGGAAATGGGACTGAAACTGGTCATATAATTGTGACCACCATTGGTGGAAGAAATGGTCAGCCAAAACAGGTAAATTCACTAGGCATTATTTGTCATGACATCCAACAAATAATTGAAGTTTTTGGTATTTGAACTCTCAGATAGTTGAAATGCCTATCTAGTCTGGTGGATTAGAGCTATTAGTACCTTGCAGACCCACATTCTTGCTTGATTCGATTTCTTATATGTGCATCGGAAGCATAAGCAGCTATCATTTTCTATGATCTTCCTTATTAGTTCTTTTCTTCATTTAGTTGCAGTTGCTATTTCATTTTTGACTGCATATTTGGTCTTACTATTGAAGTTGCCCTCTCTTAATGACAGACTATAAGCTACATGGCCGAGCGTGTTGTAGGACATGGATCATTTGGAGTTGTGTTTCAGGTTAGTTCAATAACATTAACAGTTTACAGAAGTTAGGTCATCATAGTTTGTAAGAGGAATGTGTTTCTTCACCTTCTTTGTCTATTTGCTGATTAGTCTGCATACGGTTGGTTTACATGATCATTCTGCTCTGATACTCTTGCATCATGTATGATTCTTTTGGACTGATAAACTTACATGAGTGCTGATGAGATTAATTGTATTTTCTTTGTCTCTTGTTTTTTTCCTATTTTATAGGCAAAGTGTCTTGAGACAGGTGAAACGGTAGCAATAAAGAAGGTTCTTCAAGATAAGAGGTACAAGAACCGTGAGCTGCAAACCATGCGTCTTCTTGATCATCCAAATGTGGTTTCCCTGAAGCATTGCTTCTTTTCAACAACCGAGAAAGATGAGCTGTATCTTAACTTAGTACTCGAATATGTGCCAGAGACTGTTCATCGTGTTGTCAAACACTACAACAAGATGAACCAACGTATCCCACTAATATATGTGAAGCTCTATATGTACCAGGTAAGAATGAGTTTTTGTTGTTATCTGGTCTTTGTATGTGATTTCTGTTTTGAGAACATTTTGTTAATTTTTTTTCATGTAAATCATAGTTTATCGAGTGAGAATGATGCACAATTTCATGTCTTTTAGGCCATTTATGTTACATGTAATTAGGTATTCATATTGTTAGTCACTTTACAACAGGCTGGATTTATTATATTGATAATTAGTTTAAGACCTACAATGAGTATTGCACTTACTGAATATTTATTTTGTTATCTGTTCAGCAAACCACCCATATGCTCTTTAAAGTTAGATTTAGGCTATTCAAAACATTGCAAGTATTTTAATGGATCATCTTAGATAAGTCAGGAAAACTTTGTGAGATGGACTTTTCACTCTTTTTTTGATATTTCAACAGATCTGCAGAGCATTGGCTTATATTCATGGTAGCATTGGAGTGTGCCACAGAGATATTAAACCCCAAAATCTTCTGGTATGCTTAACATCTATTTATTCATTCTAGTGTATTTTGACTAAGTCTGGCTTTTGTTGAACTCCTTATGCCTATTGATAAGGATGATGGCACAAAAATGATTATTTAAATTGATAAGTTATAATAGAAGTTCCATTATTTAGAGTGGGTGGTAGTGTACTGAATATATGTTTTATACTTAATAATATCAAATTACATCAATAGATATGGCGGCATTATTCTGTAAACCATTTCTGTATGTTAACTCCCAGATTACATTGAATAAGGAACATGACCTTGTATTTATTCTCCAACAGGTTAACCCACATACCCATCAGCTGAAACTCTGTGACTTCGGTAGTGCAAAAGTTTTGGTATGTGCTATAATACCTAGAGCTGAGATCAATTTTATTCCTTTCGAAACCTTGATTGATATATTTATTTTTTGGGATCTAACAGGTGAAGGGAGAACCAAATATATCTTATATCTGTTCGAGATATTATAGAGCTCCTGAACTCATATTTGGTGCAACCGAGTACACCACAGCAATTGACATCTGGTCTGCTGGTTGCGTTCTAGCTGAACTCCTACTACAACAGGTAGACAGCCTCATCTTACAAGTGCCTGCTAAAATGACTTATGGCTGTTGATAAACTTTAATCACCATAGCTTGTCAATAAACCTAGCTCTGTTTTCCAACAGCCTCTCTTTCCTGGTGATAGTGGAGTTGACCAGCTTGTTGAAATAATCAAGGTAATGCATTTCCTGGTCATTACATTTGCTACTTTATTTAACACATACATGCATATATATATATATATATATATATATATATATATATATATATATCTGTGTGTGTGTGTGTATCTATACATGCGCGTGCATATATATATATATATATATATATATATATATATATATATATATATATATATATATATACAAGAAGCCGCTTTTAGAAGGTTTGGACCAATCACAATTCATCACCATCTTACCCTATATATATGTATGTATGTATGTATGTATGTATGTATTTTTTTACATATATTTATTCTATTTTCAGGTCTTAGGTACTCCAACAAGGGAAGAAATCAAATGCATGAACCCAAATTATACAGAGTTCAAATTCCCACAGATTAAAGCTCACCCATGGCACAAGGCATGAACCATTTTTTCTTTTGTGCTGCTTTATTTTGGAACCATGTTTCTTTTCTGGCTTTTTGTTTCTTGTAATCTAATATTGTCATGTATCTGATCAGATCTTTCATAAAAGAATGCCACCTGAGGCTGTTGATCTTGTGTCTAGGCTTCTCCAGTACTCCCCAAACCTGCGGTGCACTGCTGTAAGTGTTTTCAGGCAATGTCATGCAATTACCATACGTAGCAAAATACCAACTTTTTTCTGCATTTTTTTTTTCCCATACTTGAGCCAATGAATTCCTAATAAATCCTCTCTTCTTTCAGCTGGATGCATTAATTCATCCATTTTTTGATGAGCTTCGTGATCCAAATACCCGCCTACCAAATGGCCGTTATCTACCCCCTCTTTTTAATTTCAAGCCTCATGGTAAGTCTTGATAGGAATAATTGTTCGTTTTATTCGATGTTTGCCATCACCATGGATTTTTCTGCTTGTGAAAAAATAAAAATCAACGATGTATATGTTATCTATTTTGATGATCAGAGTTGAAGGGCGTGCCAATGGAGATTTTACTGAAGTTGATTCCAGAGCATGCGAGAAAGCAATGTGCCTTCCTAGGATTATGAGTTGGTTCTTAGGATGATTACCTGAAAATAGCCTGTGTATCTGCCGTAGGAAAGAAACGCACGTCTTCTGAGATGGGGAGTTGGTAGCAGACTAGCAGTTGTGGTCAGATGATGACATGTAGCTATCTTCTGTGTTTTTCCCTCGCTCCCATGTTCTGTGAAGCAGACTGAGAAGCTTTTGCTACTCCCGAAACCTTGATGGGTCGCTTGCTAACCCTTGGTTTCCATCATCCATCCAACAGATTTGTAACATTATATAGAGTAGAAAGATTGCTGTTGTTTAGTTGATTTGTTCTAAATGTGGATCCAAATGCTGTTTCCAGGTTTCAATATGATGTTGTCATGTTATATCAGTTAGAGAAAACATCGTTGCCTTTTTGCTGGCTGTATCTTGGATCAATCGAATCTCTATTCTCAGACTGATTTGATTAGCTGGGATTGTGAACCAACATTGTCGAACAACTCTCGTTATGCCTCCTGTTGTCGATTATGGTAAAACATCAGTGCTATACCATTCTCACATAATCTTACGAATCATTTCTAACTTTTTTTCGTCCGATGGAATTATTTCTCTGTTATTCCATGAAATTCACTGGTCGATAAATTTCAGTGTTATGTTTGCTTTAGCCCTCAACCTTGTTCCGCTGCTTCTTGGGTCATTTCAATCTTTGCGAAAGTTGGCTGACCTCTTAATTGGTTCTTGGGTTTCAGGTAACACTTATGATTGATGCCTGTTTATCTCCCCATAATAGTGTAATTTTGGTAATGCTAGATTTTGAGAACTTAGAAACAATCGAAAGCTGATTAATTGCTTGGCCATTAGTATTGAGAATGCCTGATACATGCCATTAACCCACGGCGCCAGCCATTTTTTAATCCAATGATCTAGCTTAAATTTCTAAGATATTGCTTCAATCTGGGTCATGTGAATCTATAGATATACCTGACGATACTGCTGAGGATCACTATCGATCATTGCCTGGTTCACCTGAGATGTGGCGGCAGTCGGGGATTGGTGCGATACATGATGGCCGGTGGTGGTTGGCCTGGCGGACCACAGTTGTGGGTGATTTTTAGCATTCTCCTATGCCAGATGTTGTTAGCTTCTGAAATCCCTAGCACTATTTTTCTGGAATAGCGCTTTGTTTTTCTTGGCAACCTTTCGAAGAACCTATGGAAAGTATGCTGATGAAGCAATTGGAGAAGTATCAATTCTCAAGCTCTTTGGACAATGATGGCCAACGACTGTAGGAACTCTCCGAGCATCAAGACCACCTAATGAAAGATCATCAAGTAAACAATGATCCCTAGTTCGTTATCTAGTAAAGGGTTCCCCTGATTTGCTTTCACAAGCAATTGTCTTCTTTGCTGCGGATAGCTTTTAATGGTCGGATACTAACTTGTAAATCAACTCTTGCTTGCTTGCACATTAAATTTTGTGGGTGATCAAATTGAGGATCATTGAATTCCATGTGAACTACTTTTGCCACTATAAATAAGGAGTGAGATCTGCCATATTTGAAAGTCGCATGGTATGTCAAATTTCTGAAGACTATAATTTGGTCATATGCCTAATTAAGATATCATTTTTTTTTCAAATCGGCTTATATTTTGAGATCTAATATGTCGCCGTGTCTCTAATGTTTAAGCCTAAATTCTATTATTTGAGTAACGAAGTGGGTTGGTTAAAATGAAATTTTTTTTTTCAAGAAAAATTTTGATCAGACATATCTTCTAGTATAGAAAGAATTCAATAGAGCAATAAAAAGTGAAGTTGGTATAAAAGTTGATATTTACTTCTTATCCAATTTTAATTTTTTTTATATTTATTTTCAATAATTATATCTATTTTTGAAAAACTAGTCTTATTCAAACTATGAGAAATTTGATCAAATTGTGTGAGAGCTGAACTCATCATTATAAATTAAAGCTATATATTTTAATTTTTGCATCATCAATGAAAGAAATATTTGGTTTTGAGGTGTCATGCATGCAGGCTTTCAAATTTTTTTTAAAAATTTGCAATGGAAGATTAGATTAAAATTATTTTAATCAATGCATGCATAAATCTAATCTAACACATACAGATCTAGCTCATATGATGAATATAAGATGAGCATATATCTGATTTCAAAATAAATTAAAATCTAGTGATCAGATCACCTATCTGTAGCGCTAAACTCCTTCCTGTAGATCCGGATCTGAGGATATCTTCAGGTTTCGACGAAGCCGCACACGCATCCAGTTTCTATAGGTATCCATATGGGGCTGATGTAGATTAGAAGCCTCTGAGATCACCGAGGTACTAGCTCTCTTTCAGATCTCGCTCTTTTATTGGATCTCCTTCTTTGACTCTCGTAGAAGATGATCTGAGGATCTATGCGCGAACTCCTTTCGCACGGGATTGGAGGAACAAGAGATGCAGTGAGAGAACTCTTTCTCTCCCTTCTTTTTCTCTCTTTCTCTGAACTCTCTCTTTCACAAAGCCTCATGCCCAAAGAGGAGAAAGCCCATGCCCAAGGTCTGGTTTCTCACCTAGAGAACCTCTCAACCTCTCACATGCCTAATAAGAAGCACTCTAATCTCTCCTAGATGCGTAAGAACTCCCCTCCTTTTATAGATGGCGGCGGGGGGGGGGGGGGGGGGGGGGGGGAGATAAGGATGAAGCCTTATCAAATAAGGATTCAAGTTTAAATGAACTTACTCCTTATCACAAATTTGAATGACCCTCATCCAAATTTGGCATAGAGAGAAAGAAACTCAGGAGGGGGCGACAACACTTGGATGTGCGCCCCCTCTCCCTATCCATTTTCTTGTGCGATGCCAATCTGGTATTGGCATCCACTCTGGGCAACAAAGAGGAGAGAATAAGATCTAATCTTATCATGATAAGGGTTTAAGTTCAAATGAACTTTCATCCTTATCAAATATTTGAATGAATCCTTCATTCAATCTCAAATGGAATGTGGCTAAGGAGATAAACATAAGGAGGAGCTTGGGTGCCCTCTCTCTTTCTTACGCATGCTAAAGAAGGGGGCATGCATCCCCATGTGCACCCCTCCTTTCTGCCGTAAGAGATGAGAGAGAGTCCCAGTAGATCTGGGACTCTGCTTATAAATCAATTCGGATTCAATCTGGGTTCAATTGGAACTCTATTCGAATCCAATTTGAGTCTAGTTTGAGCCAGACTCAATCCTGATATAATTAAGACTCAAATCTAAACTCCAAATATTCGATTACATCAAGTCTAATCAAATTAAATCAGATTTAATTCAATTAGGATTTGATCTCCAATTTGATCTCATCAAATTGCATTGCAATAATTACAATTAAGTCCTCCTTGCTAACTATTAGTAGATCCTCTATTTGTAACTTTTACAAATTAATACAAATCATCAATCATATTGATAATTTGATCATGATCTAACCGTTCGATCGAATCAAATCTCTTTTGTGTATGAACCCATAGATTCTGTTCTGTCTGATAGTGAGATATACCATGATCTCTATTATAGTATCATCGAAACATCTTTCAATGGATTAGAATATTTCTAACTCTCACTCAATAAGGATCATCGATTTAAAATGATCCTAGTAAGTTCTCACAATCCACTAGTGATGCCTAATAGCATATGGTGGCATTTCAGTAGAATAGAATAAATAGAACCCTTAAGTGTGATTACGGTGCAATTCAGTTTCTCTACCATGAGTTCTGACAAAATGGAGGTTATGAAAACTCGTCAAATTCCAACAATCTATCATATGAAAGATTCAATTAGCTTGAATTCAAATTATAAAATTCATGAAAACTCTTTTTCATCAATCACCTAGCTGTGGTTACAGACTTAAGGACTCGATTTCTCAAATCTCATAGGATTACTCCTCATTTACTAAGATCGATAGATCCCATCTAAGTGCACACCCTATTCTTACAATAAACCTACTGTAACTAACATATACTATAAAGGCCCAAATGGCTAGGAGATCATATTTATGTGTAATCAAACTACAGCAACCCCATTATGAGCAGTCGAGGTACCGTAGGTCAAAGAACCATTCACAGATCATAGGATTGAGAGGATCACTGACGAGTGAATAGATATCTATGTGATCTCTCGCATGATCACACTTAATACTGACGTTCTTTAACAACCATCCGCACTCTTGCTCAGTATCCCTATACTATAGACCAGAGACTTGTCTATGCCGAAAGAAGTGATCTGTGCACCGATCTAATCGGATTAGTCTCCGTCTCCATGATGATCCATCGATCGAGAGCAATTTAGAAATTAATCACACATGTCTCTACTTCTCAACTCTTGAGAATATATGTATTTAAGTTATTAATATTTTGGATGATTCTAACACATTACACAAGAATGGATAGAAAAATACCTATTTTATTGATAAATCAATAATTTAAGTATAAATATATGTTCTAGAAAAATAAAATATGTTTGTCGTATTGGCTTCTAGGGCATATAACTAACAATCTCCTATTTGATCCAAAGTCTATTGGCCACTAACCTAAGTCCCATCTTCTCAAGGTGCACTTCAGTCTTCTATTGGCTCTATTATTTTATCAGTGGGTTTGCCACATTGTCCGCAAAATCTACTCTTCGCATTTCGATATATTTCTTCTCAAGGTATTCACGTATGATATGAAACCGCCACTCGATGTACTTAAATTTCTAATGAAACCTAGACTCCTTAGCAAGTGCAATGATGCTATTATTGTCGCAATACAGTGTAGTAAATTTCAGTGTAGGGATAAAATGATAATTTTAAAACTTTTTCAAAATTATAATTTTACAACAAAAATTATTAATTAATCTAATTAATTAATATGTATTAACCCTATATAAGGATCTAAATATGATATATATAGCATGCATTTAAATTTGAAATTTCAAATTCTCTACAGTAAATATTTTACTGTTATGTGTTCAGAACACATTACCTTCGTGCAGGTAGTCGATCGCTGCAGTCTGATCACCGTCGAGAAGGTCTGATCATCGTAATGCAGCCACACAATATATCTGACCTCTGCGGATCATCCACATGAAGCTTCCGGTCTGATCGGCTCCTCATGAATGCTAGTTCGTTGCAGAACCTTTTCGACGGCTGATGCTGATCGAACTCCTTCGATCTTGATCTGCCGACTCCTCAAATGCTCCAGATTGTCAGCAGATATTCTTGAGAGGTTGATGAAGCTCTCCCTGAAATCTGGTTGGCTCACGACACTCGTAGCTCACCTTCTCACTTTCCGAACCCTAAGCTGAAACCCTAGGGTACTCACAGAAGAAACTTGCGCCCACTCTCTCTTTTCTTTTCTCTTCTTTTCTTTTCTTTTCTCATGTAGAAGTCTCTTCTCACGCCACCTTATCTCACTAGGATTAGATGTGCGCATGCCCCATCTTCTTTTCCTTTTTAAAACAGTGCAAGACGCGTCTTTTCAGCGTTTTCACTGCGTGAGAGGATAAAGATAGGTGGTTGCTCACTTGAATTCAAATCGAATTTGAATTCAAATGCCAACCAACCAATCTTTATCCACTCTTGGAGTGAAAAGGGAGGGGCGTGGGATTCTTTGTGCATGGAGAGTTTATACGATAAACCTTTTCTCGTGTGGAGGAAGTGGCGCACAAATGGATAAGGTGGCACATGGGATTAGTTGTCCATTCAAATTCAAACTTCATTTGAATTTGAATGGCCAACCAACCATCTTTATCCACTCAGATGGCGCACACATGTGGGGTGTGGGAAGGCTTCTGCACGGAAAAAAATTCATGAGAACTTGTTTTTCGTGAATTCAAATAGGCGCAGGTGAGTGAGGTGGCGCAGGGAGATAAGTCAAGGTGGTTTCAAATCTAATTGAACCAACCTTATTAAAATAGGTTAGGCACAATTAGACTAAATTAAATCCAATACAATTAGGCTTAATTAGGTTTAATAAAATCTTAATCAAATCAAGAATTGACTAAGCCCAACCCCTGATCAAATCAGGAACCAAACTACCTCGGCGATTAGGTCAACTCAACCTAATCGGATCAAACCCAACTAAATCCAATTCAATTGGACTTGATCCAAAAATAATTACTCAATCAAATTGAGTTAATTAGCGATCAAATCATTAATTAAACCTCTCATAAATACTGAGTTCAAATCCGATGGGCAATCGGGCATCAGAGTCCATCAATATGAAACCCTAATCGAAGAGTCCAAACCAGTGGGACTCTTGACCCCGATACCCAAAATGTGTGGAACTCGTGATCAGAGAATCCTGATTCTCGATCACAGAGTCCCAGACATGTAGGACTCAGAGTCCCCAAGTGTTAGGACTCTTGATCGAAGAGTCCCAGTCCAGTGAGACTCTTCACCAGCCATCAGATCAGATAGGAACCTCTAATGTGTGTGACCCCGCAAGTTCGAACCTAAGTCGGTAGCACAAGAACCAATTCCTGTACTAATCAAAGTGACCATCTAGCAATGGTACCCGACGTCCGGATAGGTCGAATAGTCGCAATCGCAACATTCAAAACCTACGCGAATATGGTTACTGTATAATTCATCCCTTTTGACCCTTGTGTATAGGATGACTCAGGATTAAACTGTCAACCCTGATCAGATCATCCGAATCGTGTTCAACTCAATCAGTCCTGTGACTCCTCACTAGGACTACCCTGGCCAAGATTTTGCTAAATTGAAACACGACTGTACACAACTCCTGAACTAGAGTGGTCAATCCCATCTTGACACACGCACCAACAAGTCAAGTACTTGACTACATCCAGTAGCCTTCCGTCAGTGAATTAGAAATTCAGGTAGTCCAGTGCCTAAGTGCAGTGAGTTGCTTGCAAATCACCGTGGCGATCTCAGGTCGGAGGGACAGTTATACCCATATCCCATCGGAGCAAATCTTGACAGCAAAAAATACTCCAAAGTCGGTCACGTTCAGTGCAGATGTACCCTTATATCTCACCTGTATGCCATACCAGTGTCTCCACACTCCTTGATTAAGAGGACAACCAACTCATATGGCACACAATGACCTATGCTTGATAAACGTTGTTGTCCTTGGTAACAATGTATCATTTGGTGGCGAACAGGTTTAAGGACTAAACGATAAATCCTCCTTTGTCGAGTCTAAATAGTCCTAAAGACTTCACCACAACACAGGAGTTCATTAGAAGATCAAACAATTTGTGATGAAAAAATACCAAAATAACTTTTATTTATTTATAATTCATATACCAATACAAGAAAGAGCACAACCATCAACAGGCTGATGATTGGCTTTGGGATACTATTCCCAACAATCTCCCACCTGGTCTAAAGCCAATCGGTGCAGTATCTAATACCCATCTTCGACTTGAAGTCGTCGAACTCTTTCACCGCAATGGCTTTAGTGAATGGGTCGGTCAGGTTCTTTTTTCCGTCGATCTTCTGAAAGTCGACGTCACCTCTATCCATGATTTTTTGGATGAGATGGTAGCGGCGCAGAATATGCTTCGTCCACTGGTGTGCCTTCAGTTCCTTCGCCTGAGCAATGGCTCCAGAGCTGTCACAGTAGAGCAGAACTAGACCAACAAGAGAGGATGCTACTCCGAGCTCGGTAATAAATTTTCTCAGCCACACCACTTCTTTGGTAGCATCTGATGCAGCAACATACTCTGCCTCGCAAACTGAATCAGCCACAGTGTGCTGCTTGAAACTCTTCCAGCAGACAGCCCCACCATTAAGGGTAAAAAGAAATCCTAACACACTCTTGCTGTCATCGTGATCAGACTGAAAATTAGAGTCTGTAAACCCTATAAGTCTGAAGTTCGATTCACCATAAACAAGCCACTGGTCCTTAGTATTTCTTAAATACTTCAAAGATGGTTTTAACAACCTTCCAGTGATTCTCTTCTGGATCAGATTGGTATCTACTCACTACCCCTAGTGAGTATGCCACATCTGATCGTGTACATGTCATGACGTACATGATAGATCCCACTACTGAAGCATATAGAATTCTACCCATACGCTCTCTCTCTTGAGGTGTTGTCGGACAATCCCTCTTCGAGAGAGAAATTTCATGGCCTATCGGTAGATAGCCTTTCTTGAAATTTTTCATGCTGAACCTCTTCAGCATAGTATCAATGTACGTAGAGTGGGATAAGCCAAGCAATCTTTTAGATCTATCCCTATAGATCCTCATCCCTAGGATGTAGGAAGCTTCTCCCAGATCCTTCATGGAGAACTGTGACGACAGTCAAATCTTTATTTCTTGTAATGCAAGGATATCATTCCCGATTAAGAGAATATCATCCACATACAATACAAGAAATATCACTACTGGACCATTAGCCCACTTATAAATGCAGGGCTCTTCTCCGTTCTTAACGAAGCCATACGTCTTGATCGTCCTATCAAAACGTATATTCCAACTCCGGGATGCCTGCTTAAGTCCATAAATGGACCTCTATAGCCTGCACACTTCAGACTTATCTGTGGATGTGAACCCTTCAAATTGTATCATATACACCTCTTCGTCCAGCTCTCCGTTTAGGAAAGCTGTCTTCACATCCATCTGTCAGATTTCATAGTCCAGATGGGCAGCTATCACAAGCATAATCCGAATGGATTTGAGCATTACCATAGAAGGAAATGTCTCATCATAGTCTATACTATAACGTTGACGATATCCCTTGGCAACCAGACGGACTTTATAGGTCTCCACCTTTCCGTCTGCGCCCCTCTTCCTCTTGAAGACCCACTTACACCCTATGGATTTTACTCCTTCGGGTGGGTCAACCAATGTCCACACATCATTGACCTTCATGGACTTCATTTCGAATTTCATGGTTTCTAGCCATTTCTCAAAGTCAAGTCTCTGCATTGCATCCATGTAGGTGATCGGATCCTCATCGTTTTCATCAAGTTCGACAGGATCGCCGTTCCGGACCAAAAAACCATAGTATCTGTCTGGTTGATGTGGTACTCTACCAGACCGCCTTAAGGGTGCAGGAATAATGGGCTCCGGATCTGATCTAACCAAATCCGGTTCAGATTCAGCAACTTGTGTCAGTTTTTCTACCTGCCGAACTTCCTCAAGTTCGACCTTAGAGGCAACAGTCCCTTCACCAAGGAACTCCTTTTCCAAAAAGATTGCCTTAAGGCTGACAAACACCTTTTGCTCATCAGCTAGGTAGAAATAATATCCTTTGGTCTCTTTTGGGTACCCTATGAAATAACACTTGTCAGACCTAGGTCCAACCTTATCCGTAATTAAACGTTTAATATAAGCCAGACACCCCCAAATCCTAAGGTGCGAGAGTACTGGCTTACGTCCTATCCATATCTCATATGGCATTTTGGTTACAGACTTGCTCGAAACCCTATTTAGAAGGTAACAAGCCGATTCGAGTGTATATTCCCAGAGGAAGATCGACAGACCAGCAAACCCCATCATGGATCGAACCATGTCCAACAAGATCCGATTTCTCCTTTCAGACACACCATTATGCTGTGGTGTTCCAGGAGGAGTCCACTAAGAGAGAATCCCATTCTCTCCAAGATATGTCAGAAACTCATTGAAAATGTATTCACCTCCTCGATCAAATCGAAAAGTTTTAATACACTTTTCAGTTTGTTTTTCTACCTCATTTCGGAATAGTTTGAACATTTCAAACGACTCCGACTTATGCTTCATTAGGTAGACATATCCATACCTCGATAGGTCGTCTGTGAAGGTTATGAAGTAGAAATATCCACCTCTTGCACTTGAGCTCATGGGTCCACATACATCAGAATGTACCAGACCCAAGAGTTCACTGGCTCGCTCACCTTTTTCAGTAAAAGGTGACTTGATTATCTTTTCAAGAAGACAGGACTCACAGGTTGGAAGTGATTCACAATCACCAACTTCAAGAATTCTTTCTTGAGCCAACCTGTTTATCCTGTTCTTATTGATATGACCTAGTCTATAGTGCCAAAGGTAAACTTCTGACATATTTTCCATTCTAGGGCATTTACCAGAGGTTTGAACCACATTAACAGACTGTGATAGTAAGTAAATTTCATTATTTAGTTATCCAACAAACATTGTAACACCATTCAAAATGATATTGCAAACATTTTATTTTATTAAAAATTCATAACTGTACATGGCCAAAAGGCCTATAGAAATAATATTTAATAAAAAGCTTGGACAATAGTGACATTCACTCAGAATTACATTACGAGAGTTGATTACCAGGTTCATGATTCCTAAAGCTAGAACTGAAACTTTGCTTCCATCTCCAACGTTCAGGAACCTCTCACCTTCATCAAATCTTCTACTGACCTGCAGATCCTGCATCGAATTACAAATATGATAAGGACTTCCGGTATCCAATACCCAAGCAGTAGTATCACAAATGAAAAAGTTGCAAGGTGTTATCATATAATTACCTTGCTTCTTCTTCAGCCTGTTCGGGTCCAGGGAGGCAATGTATAGAGGACAGTTCCTCTTCCAGTGCCCCTGCTTCTTGCAAAAGAAGCACTCCGTCTGGCTCTGATCGGGCTTGTGCTTCTTGGTCTGACCCTGTGCAGACATCCTTGCATGCGGCTGCACCTTCTTATTCTTTTTCTTCTTGTTCTTCTTTCCTTTCTTAAAGGGTCGACGACCAGAAGAAGATCCTCCCACAATATTCACCGTCTCCTTATGGAGCTGGTGGTCCTTCTCAAAGTTCTGCAGCAACCCCAACAAGCCGTGGTAGTTCACTGCAGGCTTTGTCATTCGAAAATGAGTAAGGAAGGGGAGGAAGGACTTGGGCAAAGAATTAAGGATCGCATCCTTACCGAGCTGCTCGTGCAAGGGAAAGCCCAGTTTACTTAGGCGCTCAATCATTTCGATCATATACAGTACATGATCAGTGACTGAGGCCCCATCCCTCATCCGAGCATTGAAAATGGCACAACTAGTTTTGTACCTTTCAATGTCGTCAAGCGTGCCAAAGGAGTCATTCAACATTTGAAGCATCTCCTGCGGCTGGGCGTTCTCGAACCTGCGGCTGAACTCATCATTCATTGCCACCAGCATTATGCACCGAACGGTGGTGTGATCGTTGAGCCACTTCTGATAAGTATCTCGGACTGTTCCTCTAGCGTTTGGGGTTGCCTCCTCAAGTGCTGGATCCGTTACTACATAAAGGATCCATTCATGCTCAAGGATGATTTTCAATTTTTAATACCAACTATCGAAATTAGGTCCCATGAGCTTGTCATTATCTAATAATGATCAGAGCGACAGGATAGTGGCCATAGCTGCATAAAAAAAAAATCAGACCTTTATTAGTATATAAATTATTAATACTAAAGATTTGGACTTTAGTCTAAAGTTTCTTCCAGTATTTTTACGAATTGGTAGCCTCAACCTCCAATTCGAGAAATTACTTTAATTCCTTAGTGGGTACTAAAATCCACACAGACCACACACGAGCCCAACTTTGGCTGGTCAACCCATGTGCATCTATGGGTAGATTCATAACCAGTTGTTTCTCTAAACAACTTCTAGTAATTGATTTTGCCCCAGAACCTAATCAGTAGGCTTTGGCCTCCACTGAAAAGATCTGGTTAGGTCCAACCATTAACATGACTTGATTTGGTGAATCGGACCAATAAATGATCAGGTCCGACTTTGGCCGGCCAACCTGACCACCATCAAAAAGACTCAACCAAATTATCATATTATGAATGATAATTCCATTAGTCAATAAGCATCAGGCCTTTGGGCCTCCAGTGATTATTAAACTAATGGACTCATTATCACTCACTTAATGGGAGGCTATGACTTAGTTATCACTATAACTTAATCATTTTTAGGGACCTAATAATTTTTGAGGATTTTATTAAAGGATAGAAGAGAGGAAATTAATCAGCCAATTTCAATCCTCCCACTGACTTCACCAAGTCAGATTAAAAAGGATTTAATTAAAGTCGGCATTAGGAGTACCTAAATCAGTCACACTGATTTACCTAATGACATAGGTGAGCCCTAATCACCATGTGATCTAATCAAAACCTAACTCACCAGGTTGGCTAGGTAAGTGAGATCAGTGGTGAGGATATGCCATTAACTCGTCAGAGATCGAATCAATGCGAGTAGCTCCCACTTAAAAACCACTGGTCAGACTGTCAAACTTACCTTAGACACCAATCGGTTCATTAGTTTTAATTTGATCAACTTAGTAAATAGGATTCCACCGCGTAGCCATGAATTAAGTCCATCTTGGTCTAGTTAAAGACATGGACCCATGCAACTACAACTATTGGAGTTGAATCTAGAGTGTCCTTGACCTAATCTAATTCAATTTTTGATTAGATTTGATCAATTACTCTAATTTAGTCTATTTTTTTAAGCTAACCTTAGGTCTAACCCAATTATGGACCTAATCCATCTAACCCATTGACCCACAAGTTTATGCAATTGTCTTAGGTCTTAATTCACAATTCTAGACCAACTAGACAATACTTAATTCTTTTAATTAAGTATTTGGGCTGATGGGTCAGGATTTGGTATTTCGAAAATAATTTTTAAATTTAAAAAATTTTATTTTCTGTTTACCAAATGTGTTGACTCATTTCACAAACGGATCAGCACATTTCATAAACAGCAATCCTATTGCTAATTACATAACAGAAAATAACTCAATCAAAATAAATCATGAATATTTCTTTAGATCTAATCTAACACATTCATGATAAATTTCACAATTGAACCTTTACAATTAAGTCCTTTTGCTGCTTCGTCTGCATGGGATATAATCGCATCGGCACCCCTACCGCCATAGGAGAACCCCATCGAATGAGAGGAGAGAGCCTTTAAACCCTACTTTTCTCCTATGACTGGACGACCATGGCAACCAACCCAATTAGACTACTTGCTATTTGGATCAAGTATATCTAAATATACCAATTTTAAAATTTAAATTACAAATTTTAAATTTTGAATTTTAAATTTCAAACAAATTTCAAATTTCAAAATTTTGAATTTCAAATTTTAAATTTTAAATTTTGAATTTCAAATTTAAAATTTTAAATAAATTTTAAATTTTAAATTTTAAATTTTTAAATTTTAAATTTTGAATTTTGAATTTCAAATTTTAAAATTCAAATTTTAAATTTAAATTTTAAATATAAACTTTTAGATTACTACTTAATCTATGCATACAAATATATATCATATTTTAGAACCTGCTCTGATATCATTTGTAGTGAATTTCAGTGCAGGGGTAAAACGATAATTTTAAATTTTTTTCAAAATTATAATTTTACAGTAAAAATTATTAATTAATCTAATTAATTAACATGTATTAATCTTACACAAGAATCTAAATATGATATATATAGCATGTATTTAAATTTAAAATTTTAAATTTTTTACAGTAAATATTTTACTGTTATGTGTTCAGAACACATTACCTTCGTGCAGATAGTCGATTGCTGCAGTCTAATCACTGTTGGAAAGGTCTGATCATCGCAATGCAGCCACACAGTATGTTTGGCCTCTGCAGATCATCCACACGAAGCTCCCGATCTGATCGGCTCCTCACGAATGCTAGTTCGTTGCAGAACCCTTTCGACGGCTGATGCTGATCGAACTCCTTCGATCTTGATCTGCCAACTTCTCAGATACTCTAAATCTGGTGGGCTCACGACACTCGTAGCTCACCTTCTCACTTTTCGAACCCTAGACTGAAATCCTAGGATACTCACAGAAGAAACTTGCGCCCACTCTCTCTTTTCTTTTCTCTTCTTTTCTTTTCTTTTCTCATGCAGAAGTCTCTTCTCATGCCACCTTATCTCACTAGGATCAGATGTGCGCACACCCCATCTTCTCTTCCTTTTTAAAACAGTGCAAGATGCATCTTTTCAGTGTTTTCACCGCATGAGAGGATAAAGATAGGTGGTTGCTCACTTGAATTCAAATCGAATTTGAATTCAAATGCCAACCAACCAATCTTTATCCACTCTTGGCGTGAGAAGGGAGGGGCATGGGATTCTTTGTGCGTGGAGAGTTAACATGAGAAACCTTTTCTCGTGTGGACGAAGTGGCGCATGGGATTAGTTGTCCATTCAAATTCAAACTTCATTTAAATTTGAATGGCCAACCAACCATCTTTATCCACTCAGATGGCACACACATGTGGGGCGTGGGAAGGCTTCTGCGTGGGAGAAAATTCACGAGAACTTGTTTCTCGTGAATTCAAATAGGCGCAGGTGAGTGAGGTGGCGCAGGGAAATAAGTCAAGGTAGTTTCAAATCTAATTGAATCAACCTTATTAAAATAGGTTAGGCACAATTAGACTAAATTAAATCCAATATAATTAAGCTTAATTAGGCTCAATAAAATTCTAATCAAATCAGGAATTGACTAAGCCCAACCCCTGATCAAATAAGAGACCAAACCACCTCGGCGATTAGGTCAACTCTTAACCTAATCGGGTCAAACCCAACTGAATCCAATTCAATTAGACTTGATCCAAAAATAATTACTCAATCAAATTGAGTTAATTAGTGATCAAATCACTAATTAAATCTCTCATAAATATGGAGTCCAAATCCGATGGACAATCGGGCATCAGAGTCCATCAATATGAAACCCTGATGAAGAGTCCCAAACCAGTGGGACTCTTGACCCCGGTACCCAAAATGTGTGGAACTCGTGATCAGAGAATCCTGATTCTCGATCATGGAGTCCCAGACACGTAGGACTCAGAGTCTCCAAGTATTAGGACTCTTGGTCGAAGAGTCCCAGTCTAGTGGGACTCTTCACCAGCCATCAGATCAGATAGGAACCTCTAATATGTGTGACCCTGCAGGTTCGAACCTAAGTTGGTAGCACAAGAATCAATTTCTGTACTAATCGAAGTGACCATCTAGCAATGGTATCCGACATCCAGATAGGTCGAATAGTCGCAATCGCAACATTCAGAATCTATGCGAATATGGTTACTATATAATTCATCTCTTTTGACCCCTGTGTATAGGACGACTCAGGGTTAAACTGTCAACCCTGATCAGATCATCCGAATCATGCTCAACTCAATCAGTCCTGTGACTCCTCACTAGTATTACCCTGGCCAAGGTTTTCCTAAATTGAAACACGACTATACACAGCTCCTAAAATGGAGTGGTCAATCCCATCTTGACACACGCACCGACAAGTCAAGTACTTGACTACACCCAGCAGCCTTCCGTCACTGAATTAGAAATTCAGGTAGTCCAGTGCCTAAGTGCAGTGAGTTGCTTGCAAGTCACCGTGGCAGTCTCAGGTCGGAGGGACAGTTATACCCATATCCCATCAGAGCAAATCTTGACAGCAGAAAATACTCTGGAGTCGGTCACGTTCAGTGCAGATGTACCCTTACATCTCACCTATATGCCATACCAGTGTCTCCACACTCCTTGGTTAAGAGGACAACCAATCCATATGGCACACAACGATCTATGCTTAATAAATATTGTTGTCCTTGGTAACAACATATCATTTGATCGCGAACAGGTTTAAGGACTAAATGATAAATCTTCTTTTGTCGAGTCTAAATAGTCCTAAGGACTTCACCACAACACAGGAGTTCATTAAAAGATGAAATAATTTGTGATGAAAGAAAGCCAAAATAATTTTTATTTATTTATAATTCATATACTAATACAAGAAAGAGCACAACCGTCAACAGGCTGACGATTGATTTTGGGATACTATTTCCAACATACAGTGCGATGGCATTTGATAGTATTACATCAAGTTCTATGATGAATTTTTTTATACTAGAAGGCTTCCTTTGCAGCATCCAAGGTAGCAATATACTTAGCTTCCATTGTCGAATCGACAATGATAGGTTGCTTGGAACTCTTCCAGCTAATAGCACCACAATTGCATACGAACACACACTCTGATGTAGATTTTCTATCATCAGGATTAGATATAAAGTCTAAATTAGTATATCCTTCGACCTACAACTTCGATCCTCTCTCAAAGATTAAGAACAAATCCTTAGTTTTTCTCAAGTACTTGAGGACGTTCTTCACAGCTATCCAATGTTCTTTATCTGGATTCAACTGATACTTACTCATGACGTTCACAGCGAGGGCAATATCAGGTCGAGTACATAACATGATATATATGAGGCTTTCTATAACCGAAATATAGGGGATCCTGCTTATGCACTCAATCTTCTCAAATATACTTGGACACATATTCTTGGAGAGAGTGATACCATGCCTAAAGGGTAGAAGTCTCTTTTAGAGTTTTCAATGCTGAACTTCTTCAGTACTTTTTCTATATATATTTTTTATGAAAGACCAAATATTCTTTTAGATCTATCTCTATAGACCTTTATTTCTAAAATATAGGATGCCTCCTCTGGATCTTTTATGAAGAATTTCTTGAACAACCATCTTTTGATCGAGGTCAGCATAGGAATGTTATTCTTAATAAAGAGAATGTCATCTATATATAGTATGAGAAATATGACAATACTTTCATTGACCTTTTTGTATACACAAAATTTCTCTTCATTCTTGATGAAATCAAACGATTTGATTATATTATTGAAATGAGTGTTCCAACTCTGAGAAGCTTACTTTAATCCATATATGGATCTTTGTACCTTGCAGATTTTGTGATCTCTATCACGAGAAGTGAAATCTAAAGGCTGCTCCACATAGATATCTTCCTTAAGATATCCATTCAGGAATACATTTTTCACGTCAATCTGTCATATCTTATAATCATAAAAGGCTACAATGGCAAGCAGTGTGTGGATGGATTTAAGCATAGCCACAAGCAAAAAAGTATCCTGATAGTTAATGCCTTTGTGCAGACTATAATCTTTCACCATGAGTCTAGCTTTATAGGTCTCTACTTTATCATCTCCACCTATTTTTTTTTGTAGATCCATTTACACCCAATGGATATTATACTCTCTGGTGGATCTATTAAGGTCCATACTTGGTTCGGATGCATTGAGTCAATTTCTGACTTCATATCATTCAACTATTTCTTGAAGTCGATGTTTGACATCATCTTGTCATAGATTATGAGATCATCTCCATGACTCTTATCTCTTATGAGGATATTTCCTCTACATCCTCTATAAGGATACCTAAGTACCTTTTAGGAGAATGGAAGATCCTACTTGTCCTATGAGGTGGAGGAGGAATAACAACTGGCTCAATGTTAAGGTCTATACTTGGTTCGGATGCATTGAGTCAATTTCTGACTTCATATCATTCAACTATTTCTCGAAGTCGATGTTTGACATCATCTCGTCATAGATTTTGAGATCATCTCCATGACCCTTATCTCTTATGAGGATATTTCCTCTACATCCTCTATAAGGATACCTAAGTACCTTTTAGGAGAACGGAAGATCCTACTTGTCCTATGAGGTGGAGGAGGAACAACAACTGGCTCAGTGTTAATGGGTTCAATGGGTTGTACAGCTCGTTGCTCTTCAGAGATTTTTTCTTTAAGCTCAATCAACTTTTCACTGCCATCATCTTGAATAAACTATTTTTCAAGAAATATGATATGTCGACTTACAATCACATTATGATCATCTGAAAAGTAAAAGTAGTATCTGATTGACTCTTTAGGATATCTTATGAAGTGAGCTCTAGTAGATCTAGTTTCTAATTTGTTTGCCATTTTTCTTTTGATATAGGTTGGATATCTCAAAATCTTGAGATGACCAAGATTCAGTTTCTTGTCATGTCATATTTCATACGGTGTGGTAGGAATGGATTTAGAGATAATAAATAAGTGACA